>NW_023459050.1:68863-78998 GCF_013731165.1 Rhagoletis pomonella | reverse complement strand
TGCATTTTTACAGCCCACTAAATTTTATTTAGTATAATAATTTGTAAAAATGAGGTTGCTACGAAATCGCGTAGATTTTTAATAATATTTTTTTTTTTGCTGACACTTCTAGGCATTTTCCTCCACATAAAATATGTTTCACTCGTACTTTGTAAGGGGGGAAATGCGTAGAACCGTCTGAAAAAAAATATTAAAAATCAACGTAATTTCGTAGAAACTTCATTTTTAAATATTATTATACCAAAATTTATTGGGCTACAAAATTCCGTACTTGAAATATTTTAGAAAATCTGATTAAAAAGTTGTAAATTTTAATTAAAAAGCATAACTTTGTATAAAACTTGCAGCCTTGGTTTATTTGGTTTTTTTAACCAGAATTCATATTTTTATTAAAAAAATTCCAAACAAACTTTAGTTTAGCAAAATATTGTAAATCTTTATAAAAGGAATGGTGTATGTAGACTTTTGCTGTTAAGTGTATATGCATTTACGCATGTACAGACAACACAAAGATAACTTGGTTAGTATTTAGTACATATTTCTTGTACTCAAATTGTTTTATTATTTAGTTGCTAGCGGCTGTCTACGTACATACATACATATCTGTGTTCGTATGGAAAAGTAGCTTATGTCGAAAGGCTGGCTTTAGTATAAATCGGCATTCGCAGCATACGATTGCGAATGACTTACGGGCGCTAAGCCGTTAAACAGCTTTTAGCAAATAAACGTGCAAGAAATAGTTCCGATGCTAGCAAGTCAATATTCTTTTTAAGTCTCATCAAAAAATTCCTTGACGTTTAAAAAATAAAGGGAATGCCGCATTATACTAAAGCCGGCCTTTCGACATAAGCTACTTTTCCATACGAACACAGATATGTATATCTAATGTTCGTTTGTTGCTCATACGCCGTGTGGTGCTGAACAAATTAATTCTCCAAATGTTGCATTGCTATCCACAGGAACAAGTGGAATGAATAGCAAGCAGACAAGGGCACTCTGAATATTACATAGTAGGGTAGGGGAGATAGCAAGCTGTTTGCAGCTACTTTGAGGCACACACAAAAATTACTTTGGCATTCTTTTCGCATTTCATTTTGCTTGCGGCAAGTATCTAGGTAGGCCGTTAACCGCAAAGGCAACCAAGGCAATTTCAATAAAGCCAGGTGGGCTATACGAATTTGCAATTCAAATGTACAGCTGTGCCTTTCTGTGGCAGTTGGTTACATTTGGCAGCGTTTGTGCAGTTGAGTTTTCCTTTTAGTTTTATTTTTTAGTGAAAGTTTCTTTCCCTTAATTCTTATTTTACGCGCGCGAATGTGCCATTTTTTTTTTTGCATTCTTTGCAGTGCTTTCAACGCTTTAGGCGTCAGCTGTCAGCAGTGGCAAAGGTAGAATGGTAGTAAATAGTGTGACCTGAAGCTAATTTATTTTTTTTTTGTAGGCGAATAACGGAAAACGTTTGTAAAGCCGCAATGGCAACAAAGTCAAATGAAGCGCACTACGAAGGGCAGTTGTAGTGAATGACACACCTTTGTGAAATGCCCTGCCGCTGGTGTTGAAAGCCAACAGAACGTACTTGTGTGCTACTTTTCCCAGCGAAAGCGATTTGTTGCGCAAAAGCGATAAATTTACGCTTTCCGGTAGTAACTTTAAAGTTATTGCCTTGAAGTTTTGAGTGAATGGTACAAGCAGACATTTATACATATGCAGTAGAATGAAAACGAGTTCATGTCGGTTATTTGAAATTACAATGAAATCGAGCGCATAGCCATAACAGTTACATTTCATAGTTCACATGCTTTCTACATACACATATAGATACATACAAAGTACATTTACAACTATGGTAATAGCTTTTAGCTTAAATCACTACTTACAGTTGAACATAATTGCCATGACGCTGATATACGAAATGCAACACACAAACATCGTACACGTCAGCAACTGCCGCACATTAAGCTAATGCTGATATTTACATAAATATTTCAGTGTAGATTGGCAGTTAGAGTTATGCAGATAAGTGTATGCACTATGTATGTATGCTGAGCATTGACTGTTTTAGGCTTACATGTCGTTTGAGCGATTTAGATTTATAGCACAGAGCATTACACATTGCGTATACGCCACGTATGACCAAACAAATTGATATGCAAGCCCTAATTGCCACTGTGTAAGCAACTAATTTTTGTTGCTGACAAATTCACGAATTTGTGGCTGTCGAGATTAGAATTAGTTTGAAATATTTTGAATTCTGTTATATAAGTTGCTGTGAATTACGGTATATGCAATTGTGAATATCTTTGTATTTTTCTTCAGCTCTATTTCTGGGTTCGCACAGGTCATTCTCTCAGAATGGGTCGTTTATTACGCTTGAGTATCAGGCAGGTTCTGCAGTTCACTTCCGGTTGAATTTCAATTAAAGTCCCTTCGAATGCTTATTGAAATTCAAAAAATTTGTCTGTTTCGAAGCAAATAAAGTTGACCAAGTGCAATTAGCCTCGTCCGAACAAGGGTTGGGCCCTCGTTTTTAATTTCATACAGTACTCGGGAAAATGCAAGAAATATCAAGAAATAGAAAGAAATTTTCATCGAGATTTCGATTTTCGAGAATTTTTCAGTTCGATTCTTTAGAAAAGCTTTGGGTAAGGAATCATTAAATAAGCATAATTAAATGCAACTTTCAAGTCACTAAAATTTACCGTTGTTGCCAGGGTGTTTCTTCGTTACAAAAATAGATTTTATTAATACGTTACATGCAAAAAAAAACCTGCAACACCCTCAGTAAAATTTCGATAGAAACTTCTTGCATTTGCCCGAATTCAGTATGCAATTTTTTAAAATGGATTCTTGCAGATTTTGCTAGAAAGATTTTTCATAAAAGAATAATAAAAAAATGTGAAATTTCGTGTACGTTCTATTCCGCATTTAGGAATGAAGAAATATGATAAAATAGCTTAGCTCTTGTAAGCAATTTTGATTAAATTCTGAATATATGTTGGTTTTAACCAGAACATGAAATCAGTTACCAGTATGATCCAACAACTCTAAAGGAATAGGAAAAATTAAAAAAAAAAATATCTTTATTTATCCTTAAATCCAGCGCTCAAAGGATGTAATTGATCGGTCAGCCGGCCACCGTTTCCGAATTGCCACCTGATGCCTTGTTTCTTTCCTAAAACTAAGAAAAAATGTGTGACCAACTTTAGAGTGTGTAAAAGGTTTTGAAAAATCATTCAGGTTTTCTTGAATAGTTGGAAAAGAAATTTATTACCCATAACAAAGGGTATTATTAATTGACGCCTAACTTAAAATTTCGCTACAAAATTTAGCTGACTGTTATACACTGGCGGTCAAAACTGGATGAATGCTGTTTTGTTTTTAATATTAGCAATGTATTTCAAGCAAAATGTTTGTTATTTTTTCATAAAAATATGGTTCATGCTTTAACCAAAACCATAAACGAGTCTTTGTCTTTGAAACTCTATAAAGAATTTCGGAAAATTCAAAAATTTTTATAAAAATTTTGAACTTTTTAATCAGAACTTTTATAAAAATTTGGGTATGAAGTTTTAAGGCTAATGAATTTTTAGTGAAATAAGTCTAAGTTTTAAGCGGCTAAAAATCGCCCAGATTTTTAATAATGTTTTCTTGCTGACGGCATTTGCGGTTTTTTCATATAACAAGTCCAATTTATGAAAATTGGCGTTGATTTTTTGAACTATTTTTCGTGAACGGTCTTGCGCATTTTCTTCTATAAGAAATTAATGTTTGAACGAAGAAAAGTGCAGAACGTCAAAAAAATAAATATAAAAACCATTGCGTAATTTAGGCCGCTGAAATCTTGCACATATTTTACTAAAATTTCATTCGCCTTGTAACTGTATATCCAAATTTTTTATAAAACTTTTGTTCAAAAGCTTAAAGTTTTAATAAAAATTTGTTAAATTTTTCTAAATTCTGTATGAAATTTGAGCGCTTGATTTATATGGTTTTACTTAGAGCATGAGCCATAATTAAAAAAAAAAAACAGAAAAATTTTAGCTTTAAAATCATTGGGCGCGTTTCTAAGACACAACAGTGATGAGCTAAGTTTTGTGACTCTGTTAGAATAGAGGGGATAAACTGCCAAACGAACAGCTGACATTTGTAAACAAGCAAAATTAAATAAAACAGCACAAAAATACATACATACATAAAGCATACATACGTATTAAATTTAAAGCATACGTTTTTTATTACCCGCATCGGCATCAATGACAGCAACTAATTCCGAATTAGCTGTGGATTCAGCCACATATTTTTTTAAAAAGATTTCATCTGTAAAAAAGTTTAGTTTACAAGGAATTTTACATATGTCATATGTATGTACGTAAATATAGCTATCATCCTATTGAATAGAAGCATAAGTCGTGAGGCTAGCTTTAGTGTAATACAAAATTCCGTTTATTCCTTAAACCACAAGGAATTTTTTGATGAGAGTTAATAATCATATTGACTTGCTAGCACCACAACTAATTTTCTCACGTTTAATTCACGTAGTCTTCAAGAGCCTGGTTTCATTGCGTCAGTCGTAATGGTCTGCCACGAATGGTACACTTTAGTAAAGCCAGCCTCCCGACTTGATCTACTATTCCTCTTTACATATGCCTTTAAGTATAATTTATTTTACCAGAACTTAATTTTGCATGCACTTCGCTATTATTAAAGATGTTATATATCCGGTCGCAAAAATGGTATTCAGTAGCCCACGAATTCTCCATTCTTATTTTATTTTTAATATATGTATGTATATGTACGTGTATTTTATTTTATTAATAGCCAGTTTCGCCAGCAATTTAAAGACAAATAATTTTTTTATTTGAATTTTCACTGAAAACTGGCGGAAGGAAAACATCATTTTTGACTTACATAAATTGTTGAGTTCATGTAGCGAAATAATTTTATGATGGAAAAAATGGCGTAAAGTTGCCAACCGTTGAGCTGAGCGGAACCACTCAACTGTACGTTTCTGAAACAAACGCTCAACAGTTTCGCAACAGCTACGTCTTAGAAACGCGCCCATTGTAAATATTCAGAAAAGGACAAAAGAAAATATGTGTCACGTTGTTCATCAAAAAGAAAAACTTATATCAGTGTTTAATAAAAAAGAAAAGTCGCCCCCGTACTACCTAACGGATACATTTTTGTATTATTGCTTTCCATTTAAGTAATATACATTGTAAATACGAAACAAATCGGACCATAAATACGGATTTCCCCTGCTCCACCTATTGGGAAACATTTTTTGGAGTTATTCCATTTCATGTAAGCAATACACATCCTAAATATGAACCATACTGTACCATAAATACGGGGGTAACAAATATCACGACACCTGTGCCACCTGCGGATTAATTCCTCTTTCATATGGCATTGTCATCGGGTTCTGAGCGAAGTTTGAAGTTTCAAGTCTCTAGTTCATCGGGAAGTTGGTTAAAAATTGATTGGAAGATTTGATTACACAGATGTGAAACTTAATAAAATCTTGTAAAAACACATTTCCAAAGTATAGTTTAAGTTTTCTTAGAAATTGGAGCTGCCAGAATAAAAAATTTTCCAAAAAATGTATGTACATATATATTGCCGCTCAAACCAAAATAAAAACTTTAGCCGCACTTAGCAAACCCAACCATTAGCTACTTTTCAACCTGTTACCAAAATATACATAGTGTAGTATTAGTAGTAGTTTTAAGCGTATTTTACATTTGTTATTTTAACCAAAGAGGAGCCTTATTTGCTTTACAAATTGTCAAATAGCAATAATTTTCCTGTAACTACGCGGAAGGATTAGTGAAATTTCCTATATTAGAGAATTTATACTAACTAAAATGATTTTAAAAATTTTCAGTTTCAATTGTACATATGTATATATGTATGTAACCGTGTATTTAACCACGACAAAAACAAAATTGTAATTAAATTTTCATGTAAATGGAAATGTGGCAGCGAACGTGGTTTTGCTGACAGTTCAGGCTGAATATGTGTCAAGTGAATTGCGCTAGATTGATCCTATGCCTGACATCTGTATTTATATGAGGTTTTGTAGTGAAAATTCGCCGAATGGCATTTTTACTGCACAAATTACCACTACGCTTTGCATGTAGTCTGTCTAAAGCTATTTAATCCACATGATGAATTGAAATTACTAATCGCATGTAATAAACAAGACTCTAATCAGAGTAGTACTATTTTCAATGAAAGGTGAAATGACCATGAATTTTAATTAAGCTTAATATGAAAATTTATTTTACATGTTTATATCTCTTTTGGAGAACACCAGGTTCAGCTTGTAGCACAATGAAAGTAGGTATTTCAATAAAATTTGGCAAAGCCATTTCGAGGTAAATGTGAGCCAAACAGAAAGGCGAATATTACTTCATATTTGATAAGGAAAGTGGAGAAACATAACTGGTATTCCGATCATTGGACTTTCTGACGCTTGAAGAAAGTACTCGGCCCAGGACGCATTTCAAAGGCATTATGCCGACCTTTGAGGCCATCTAAGTCCGGTAATGCTAAGCACAATCGATGATATCGATAGAAATATAGTGAGCCCGCTAACAGCTGAGTCAATTAACTTTATCAGAAAATGGAGCGTTGTTATTTCAAGGTCTCGACAAAAACGATGTACCCTAATAGAAACAGATTCATGGACGGTAGTCACTCCTCTTTTGGGGTGTCCCCCGTCTGGAGGTACTTCCGGCTATGCTCTCCACGTTGGGGTGGTCTGTTAACGGAATGTAGCAATGGTTATGTCTCTTAATGTAGTGGAATCTGATGCTAATAGTACACTTTTGGGGATCTGTAACACTGCTGAATTGGTCTACTTATTGAGCTGTCACTCTTATTCAAATCAATCCAATCCCAAGATGGAAAAGTACACGCTGATGGACGCATGTACAGGGTAACGTCTGATCACTAGAATGCCAGCTATGCAGGTATCCATCCACCTCTAATTTGAGTTACATTTACTATGGGATCCGAATTGCAACAGAATATTTCTCATACACTTCGCTTACTGGTGGGAACAAACTGAGTTCTATTTTACAACCGAAAAAACCCTGAAAGCAAAAAGGGAAAGATGAAAGAGGTATCAGAGCTCAGTAGGATGCTATCTGTACAAGATACTACGGATAAAGCTGCGCCTATATCAGGGAATATGCTATTCAAATTTACGAAACCAATGGAAACGAGTTCGTCCAAAAGAGCACTTTCCACGTCAGAACATCGAAAAAATCTCAACCGCGACACATGCAACCGGCAAAAAGCACCGTTCTATAGCTATATTTACACACTGTATAGGCCTAGAGAAGACGTTTTGGTGGGGCATATGGACTTATATTGAGGACAAGAGAGTGAATTTACTGCACGACCGTACATCTGATTTCGACCTATGCATCCGTGATGAAGTAGCAATAAGGGCTTTTCTAAATATGACTCTGGAGTAGTTTCCGGATTCTAATTTTTCTAATTTTTGCTGAGGCAGCTGCCATCTTGATAACGCTGAAGCTACAAATATTTAACCATAGCTTTTGCGATGATGTAGTACAAACAAATGGAATATGTTTGTATTTTCCCTCCTCAGAAATCACAAAGAAAGGCTTTTGAGGTTTAGAATTTAGCCGATATCTGCGTGAGTAGACTGGTTTTTGAACTCCTTCGACACCCACGTCACCTTCAGGAATGAGCAAACGGGAAGCACTACACTTGAGGGAAGGGTCGGTGGATGGTTCTTTCATGCAGGGCGCCAAAATAAGTTGTTATGAAGTTATAATAACGAAATAAAATATTTGATGTGTTAATTTAGCTATTTTTATTAGGCACAACTAAAATTTTGACTAAGCTTTTTTAGCATTATTTTTATGCCCATTTAGCCTTTTTTAACTTCTTTTTTTGCCCATTTAGCTTTTCTCTGGAAAAGTTCTGGCAACACTGGTGAAAATACCATATTGTCCAGATTACAAAAATGGGCTCTTTGCCTTTTATCCCAAGTACGTACATACACACATTGTCACACAGATGGATGGTGCGCGTATTGGTACTTATGAACCTAGGACCAAAATTTCAATTGTCATTGGCAAACGGCTCCCGGTGTTCCAGAAAGAATCATTAGCAAATTAAACCTGGAACAAAAGCTTGAATAAATTTTTCTGGTTAAAGACTGGTGTATTAGCATTTGATAGCGAGAAATAAAATAGAACTGTGATCGCCAATGAGCTGAAGGAGTAATTTCAGAGCGCATTCAGTGCTGGTGAGTGGTAGGGAATCTTAAAAAGGAGACTCAGCTCCTAAAATATTCTCGGAATAGATAGTATATTGGGGACCTATATAGAACGGAAATAAGGCTACTCTCTCTAAATGTCCAGCTTTTCATAAGCCAACGCTTGCGGAATCACTGTTATTTAAATCTTGATGTACGAAGCGTTGCCAGAGTCGAGGGTGTATAAGAGTTATTACCCTGAGCCGATTGTGATTGATTACTAATAAAAATTAATTAATTACATTGGGCTTTGGTTAGATTCCAATATTCGTTGATGCAATACTGAATCCTTATCCTACGAATCCATATTTTGATTGGTTCGATTTCCTTTTGAAATTTGTTTTAATTAAAAGTTGTATTTTATCTATATACATACGTATATATTTAATTTCAGAACAGCAATTGAGTTAGTACGATGGAAAGTAATTTATCTAATAGTCTACATCGACCAAATATCTGTGTTATGCATCGAGCAGCACTGCATAAGTGTTGATTATCCTGGGAATGCCGGAGGTGTAATCACCGTATCGCAACAAAAGGGCGCATTGCGGCAGAAAAGTGAATAAAATAGCGATATATGTACTATATATGCAAGCAATAAACACATACTCACATACTAACATACATAGCATATGTGGCATAGTGCACTCGCATGCAAAGCGCAAAAGTAGTGAGGTTAATTACTATCTGTTGCCGTTTTTTTACCATTTTTATTACGTTTGTTGGTTGCTCGACTGATTGTTGCGCATATTGGCGCCAACGTTGATGGCTTGGCTTCCTATAATAATTCATTGTCTATATGTGTGGCATATGTATCTACTCGTATAAGTGGTGCTGGCCTGACAGCATGACCACCAATAATAAAATGCACACTAGTACTTAGAGCTCTTAACAAATTGTAGTAATTAGAGCCTTTCGTTGGAAGTATTTATGTATTCTAAATTATAGTGCGGCATATGGGCGAAAGCATGTATACAGCACAACATATGTACACATTTGTGGATGTATTTATGTATATTTATGCAGATATTGCTAGCTGTAGTTGCAAATAAAGTTCACTGGGTGAGCGAATAATTGTCATATTTCACGCAAGCCGCATGCCGGCCAATGCACTCTGCAACTGAGCTGATACTTAGTTCAGAGAATAGCAGTTGACTGGTACAATCAGGATGTGCCAGTTCGTAAATTACTTTCTATAGGAGCCCTATGCCGGTAAATATTTATTTATGCATAACAGTATTACAGGGTATGGCTAATAAGTGTTTATTTAAGATAATTCATTTGTGAACCCTTTTTGTTTAATTCAACGAAATGGATTTATAAAAAAAAAAAAATATGGCAATTTTATTTGGTAACACTTAAATTGGCGTGCCCTGTATTACCAGGTACCAAGGTAAAAAAAAGTCTGTGCAATATGTTATTTGTTTTTTACTTCAATTAAATTTTCAAATTAATTTTTGTTTCATTTAACTTTACCTTATTTCTTTAACATTTCATTTCATTTATTTCATATTTTTTTTACTATAATTTATTTTTTAATTGTTTATTTCAATTAATATTTTACCTTATTCTATTTTATTTGACTTAATATGTATTTTATTTTACTTAATTTTTTGTTTATATATTTTATTTTATTTCTCTCGTATTTAATTTTTGATTCTTATAATTTTCATGAATTTTAGTTTATTTACGTTTATTTTAATTTCACTTTATTTCGGTATATTTGTTTCTTTTATTTTTATTTTACTTCATTTAATTTTGTTTTATTTTATTTTACTTTGTTATATTTTATTTTATTTTACTTTATTTATTTTATTTTATTTTATTTTATTTTAT
>NW_023459050.1:52095-68763 GCF_013731165.1 Rhagoletis pomonella | reverse complement strand
TATTTTATTTTCTTTTATTTTATTTTATTTTATTTTATTTTATTTTATTTTATTTTATTTTCTTTTATTTTCTTTTCTTTTATTTTATTTTATTTTGTCTTTTCTTTTCTTTTCTTTTCTTGTTCTATTTAACTTAATTTATTTTCATCTTATTTCATTGTATTTAATCTCATTCGTCCATAAACACAAAAATACACCGCTTTCGGTGTCACTTTACATGCATATGTGACTGCTTTTATTGATATTTATTTTGTAAAATAAATATTTGCGGCCATACATAATGTCGCCAGCATTTGCGGTTTCAATTTATATTTTCATTTGTATTCATTATGGTTATTTGCATATACATATGTTGTTGGTGTATATTATGGAAATCTGCATATTAATCGGAAATTATCTAAATATTTGTTGTACAAAAATGTTCATATACGTACCTATAGTCTTTGAAATAATCTACCTCATAAATATTGAATGAAACGGAAAAAATTAATAAATTTAGAAATGTGGTTTTGTTTATTATTTATGTTTGTAATATTTTTTTATTTGTTATAGCAAGGGTATTTAGAAGCATTGTTTTTTGAAGCCGCAAAGTGCTTTGATCTCATTTGAATTTATGTAAATAGTTTTTTGCGAATTTAGAAATTGTGCAACAAATATCCCACCATTTCGGATGGTTTATTGAGCTTTAAATTTTGGTATTATTTATTTATTTGATTGAAGCTAATCGTATAAATAAAAGCATATATGAATACGAAAATCAAATTGTTGTATGGAATGTGGTGCATGGTGCTCGGACCAACGATTCTACCGGCCATGGTGTGAGAATGGTACGTCGGCCATTGATTTGTGGCCAAAATATTGCTAGCAAAGCCATGATTTTCGAAAAAATTTACAAAATGAGACCATGATTTGACCGTTCAGTCGGAGTTAAAAAATGGAACCTATGAAAGAACAACTTTTTAAGTCATTAGCGTAGTAAATGGTGATGACCCCGTAAACACAGTACAATGCAAGGTTGTAGGTAGGTTGGATCAGAGAATTTGAAAGTATAAAATTGATTTAAAATCCCTTTTAATTTTAAGTCCGCTTTTAATGAAGAAGCCTATTTGGTTTGTGATTTGAATCGTCGAGGACTTAAAATTAATTTTTTTATTTATTTGATGGAAAATAAATTTTAGTTGTGAATTAATTTGCATTGGATAAAATCGATCTTGCCTTACATACAAAAAATATTGTTGAGATGGAAAATCACAAAATTTCTTTGCCTTACCTACTTTTTGAAAACACATACAAATTTTGTTTTTTATTTGTTCGACGAATGGAATCAGAAATTAAGGAAAGGAAATTTAATTTTAGTGTGATGCACTTATTTTATTAATTTAAAAAATGCTAGGAAAATGATCAAATTTCGACAGAAACTGGGTCTCCTGTTGGCGCTTTATAGCAGGGTATACCAAATGTTATAATAAAATTTATTATTAGTTTTTTTTTAGCATAAAACCTGGAGTTTCCATACAAATGCCAATATGTTTAAAAACCGATCTGTGCAGAATTTACTGAGCCCAGCTAGCCAAATGCGGAGCGCTCCAAATATGGAGTGAAAATCGGTTCATATTCAATCAAGGAGGTCGTGGCTTCCAAAATACCTGTTGGCAGAAACGAATGCAATTGGAGGTAAGAAATAATGCGCAAAAAATTACTTTTGGTTACCTTTAGAATTGGAATTATATAAATTAAATTAGGAGAACTTTGAAACCCCGTGAATCCTAGTTTCCAGTCTATTAGTCGGAGCACTCCCAAAACATTTCGTCTAAGTTATCTTCGGACCCAGCTGGTTGCTTGGCAGGGAGTACAGGCGGATGCAGCTGAAATTCGTTTTGTTATGTGATAAAACTGTGAAGAGTTTTTTTTATACTAAACACGTTTCACGGCACAGCTCCGCAAGATACTTGAACTCTCTATAATGCCATTGAAATCATATACATATTCTGGACTGTGAGAATAACTACTAGGAACTCTTAAGTAATTAGGAAAAATTATGAAAACCTGTTATGGAGCAAGTCTTGCGGAATATCGGACTTGGCAGTAAGGATAGGTTTTATGCAAACCCGAATTCCTGTGCTCTTTGAATACTACAGGATTGTGTTACTTTTTTTTAAAGCAATCTTAAAACGTGTTAGTAAAAATACATTGCTAGAATCCAACCATTATGAAAGTAGGACTTTCTGCTGCTCTCTGACCAATGTGTGTCGCTTAAATATTTTCGATAACATTATCAGTCGACAAGCGCCAATAGAATTCTACCAAAGTGGTGTCTAAACATTGTTAGAGCAATTATAAGAGTAAAAGCTAACGTAGTTGTAGAAAGGAAGGGGAAACGTTAAACTTTTTCGATTACGCCTCCTGGGTTTTAGATAAACACTGATATGAGGTATGCACTTGCTGTGCCGCGCTCCCTAGAGCATAAACTGTCTTGAGCCTTATATAAATTTGTTAACGCTTTACTACGACTATGCAAATTAAGTGCAAGTCCTTTCTTTATTAATTCTGGACGTTTCGCAGCTATAGTTTTTTTTTTAGTTAAAAGGAATGCTAGCAGTGCCATAGTACTGAGAACGCACTTAAACTTAATAAAAATGTTAAAACAAAATACTAGAACAATACAACGGTAAATGTTGAAAAAAGTTCAAGGCACAACTGAAACTTATATGCCACACAAGTTGTTCGCAGAATTACATACTGATGTGGCCCGTGGCGCTCTAACAGGACGCACGCATATGTACAACGGTGCGTATGAGTAACCTAGTATTGCATTATGGAATGAACTTACGCATTTATTGTGTGTACTGTTAAATATTTTTTTATTATGCACAATAAACTACTTGTCTGCATGTGCATTAGTGTATTTCATAGTGACATTTCACATATTAAATTCCATAATGATGATCTTATTTGACTCATACTTTATTGTTATTCTTTTGAAACAATAAGAATGAGAACTCAATGAGAGGGGGTTGAAAGTTCTAGCCACGGAAAATTTGAAGCTTGGTATGCAAAAAGTTATCCAGGCTTGTCTTAAGCGGTGTAAACTGTTTAAGTAGATACGCCAAAATGATTTGAAAGTTCAATTATGGTCAGTATGCATTGTTCTTTGTACTATTGCATTTTAAGAAAAATAAATAAATGTAAGAGACGTACACACATTTATTTTTGTATATGTTTTATTAAAAAAATATGACTAACTTAAGACTCACCAAAAATAACATAAAATTCCAAACCGCTAAAACTTAAATTATTTCACTATTCCATCTCCAAAAGCTGCCCTCGTCAACAGAAAATGTGGCTATTCATGTCACACATGACAAATGTCTGGCGGTTAAGTAAATATGTATGTATTCATGTAGGTATTGCTGGTGACACATCTACTTAATACACACTTCAGTTTTCTGCATTTATGTCGCACCAACAGCTGCTGACATATGTACCGCATAACCAAGCCTGTTATTATACATTAAGAAAGTTTTAACTTGACGTGCTTCATTTAATCATGTGTACATAAATACATGTGTGAATATGGGAGTGTGTGCAAGCCTTTCCTTATGTTATTTAAAATTCTATTTTACATTTTTATTGCGTTGAATATAACCACCATCAACGACAAGCACATAAAATATATCTTCATGTCTCTTGGCTAAAGTCTGCCAACATTTTAGGTCAAAAGTCATTCAACGTTGAGTGTCTTTATGTTGATGGCCATCAATTTAACATTTACATATAAATGTGGGTATACATTGTGGTTTTTTCTCGTACTAGGTACATACATACATATTTACATGTATATGCAAATACTTGTTCGTTTTCTTATTTCTGTGGTTTTAGTCCTATGGTGGTTGCAATAATAATGGCAAAGCATTTATCAGCGTGGTAATGTTCAAGCTGTGTGCTTCTACCTAGAACGTCACTTCCTTGTGCGCCTGGAAGTATGCAAGACTACTCGCGTGCTTATATGTATGACTAATGTGACCAACTATTTCATAACTCAAAGAAGTACAGGTTAGGTTGGGTTAAATTAACGACGGGAGCTGATTACGAAATTTCGAATGCAGCTCATTTCGATCCCTGAGAGCTCAGTGTTTGTTCAGAAGTGCGAGCGAAATCTTATCCTCGCGAGGGTTGGACAGTCTAAAAGAAAGTGTGGAGATGATTCCACTTCATCTTCCTCTTGACAGCTAATAAAAAAGGACAGTTGAAATTCCTAGTCTCACCGCATGAATACCAATCGCACAATGGCCTGTCAGAACCCATATAACTAGCCCTTGAGAGGGCATGTGTTTTAAAGTGCCCTATAAAAATATTTGCTGCAGCAGAGAAACGTCTTCTTTTCCTTTTTTATGTCACAAAAGGACCAGGTTTCCCTTAGCCGAATAGCTGGCGCCGTGTTCAATATATGTATGTTAAGCGCCAGTGTAGGTGTGGTTCCTAATGCTAAGCTAATTCCTATTTTACAAGTGTAGCCTTCTCGAATGAGTTCCACCAGATAAGGGCTCCTTGAAACAATATAGGTTTAAATCTGGTTTCCTAGAGCTAATGAATTAATTTGGGCGAGAGACCTCACATTTTACCGATAGCCCCCCCTACAGCAGTACAAGGCAACCGAAAACTTTATTACCCTTTCCACAATATTAGGCTTCCACGACAGCCGCCATTGATCGCCCACCTAGTTACCTGGTTCAGGTAACTTTGAGCCAGATCAAAAAGGGTGTATAGAAATCGTCCCTTAACCAAAAGTTTCACATCATCTACATAGGCGATCACCCGACAGCCCACTTTTTCCAGTTTCTCTAGAAGGTGGCTTACAGCCGTACTCCAGAGCAGGGGAGAGAGAACACCACCTTGTGGAGTGCTCCTAATGACTCTGCACGGAGCAAAAACTAAGAGAGACTGATTTGCCTAAAATACCTAGGGGAAACATGTGCGGCCTTCGGGATGAACGCAGCATTTATATCATGCGTCAAAATATGCGATAGCTATCCGAAAATTGTCGCTAACTGGTTACAAAATCTCCCTCCTGAAGTACAAAATATTCCAAAGAAGTACATTTGACTGTACTTCGAAGCACGAAGTACAAGAGCGAAAAAAGAAGTACTGTACTTCCGAAAGAAGTACGGTTGGTCACATTATGTATGACACTTGAGACAACTAATATTATTCGAGTAACTAAAAATCGCAGTCTCAGCAAAGTTGTAAGCACTATTAATGTTCAGAGCTGTTGGCAAATTCGCTCAAATCAATCCTTATTAGCCAAATACGTGGATGCGTATGCAATATTTTTTTTTGTATGTGTAATTTATTGAGATGATTTGCGAAGGTTAAGTCTACTATTAAAGAAGTATGTTTATTTTTGTTATTGTTTTGGCCTAATAACTATTAGTATTCAAAAACTTTATGGAGCTTGGGGCCCCTTTTTAACAAAAAAAAATTGCGGTTTTCGGTGTTGTTGGTTTAGATATTAATTAATCTGTTAAAGCTGAAAGTCGCACTAAGCCTATCCCGATGAAGTGGACTTAATGCATGTTATAAATTATTAACAAGTAATTTTTAGCAAAAAAAAAACCGACTTAAAAACAAGTAATTTTTATCAATAAAAAAACCGACTTCAACTCTCATATAAAAAAAAAATTATCGAAATCGGTTGACGTGGTCCACAGTTATGCGGTAACATACATAAAAAAAAAAAAAAAAATTTCGACGAACTGATAACCTCCTCCTTTTTTGGAAGTCGGTTAAAAATATATACATCTTTATATTTCCCAGTTTTTTCAAGTAATAATTTGCATATTTATTGGCTTTGTGTCAAAGTTTTGAGAAGCAAACCACTTCCAATAAATAAATTATTTCAACAGCAACATTGCCAATGTTTGTTTGGATGATAAACGAAATTAAAAGGCTTTTACAGCTTACATTTTTCCATTTTTGGATTTTTGGAATTTTTGCTTTTCATTTTAGGAAATAATTTGCATTTCTGTCACGAAAATGCATTCAAAAATTGGTTGTGCATTCAAGCTGATAAGCGTTGGCAACCTTGTTGCTTGCATAAATTTCTATTTTGTGGATACAGAATCCAAACAGAGAAGTGTGAGTACATGCGAGTGCATACATACATATGTATATATATTTAGAGTAAATAAAATAAAATCCATTTCGAAGGCAATTAGTAAAATAGAATTTTGCAGCAATAAACTAAGATGGTGCATTCGAGTAGAAAATTTTATAAAGAAATCCATGCAGATAATAAACTGAATAAAATCTGCTTGCTGTAAAGAGAGCTTGTATTCAAAGGCCCATGGGTGTGCATGTTTTCGCCTCTGCAGAAGCTGTAGCTGAATTTGAAGGCTTACTGTAGTGTTTTAAGGACTTGTTTCTTTTCTGCAGAATAAGGCTGGACCACTACAAAGGATAACCATTGAATTCAAATGAATAGCGCAAATAGCATGTTTTTGCAACAATTCCAGCTATTCGTGTTATCAGAGTGGGAAAATATCTAGCCACAAAAACTCGTTACACAATAATCTGTGCGTGTTCACCGTTATTATGTAGAAAAAGAAATGCTTTAATTAATTAACAGAATATGGTTGAGTCGAAAACGAATAAGCAAAAATTGTAAAACAAGTCACGAAGCAAAAAGCTAGCATACTATTTGTAGTTTCAACAAAACCGATGAATCCAAATACGCTTGGCCTTAATTTTTTTTTTTTCGGTCGGTATAGTGACGTAGCCCTGTTTGTTTTGCTCTTTCCCTTACTGCACTCTGTTTCTACGGTCTGTGTGTAACTTCCGCTACTAGCGTTATTTTCTATTAATAAATTTGTGTTATTTGCCTGAGTTTCGTTACAAAAACATTATTCTCTAACTGTTTTTGCGAAAATTTATCTCTTGCCCCCAACACATTCTCCTGCTACATTTCTTTCAACACACAGCATAATATTCCATTCTCACGTTCTCCTTGTTTGTTTTGCTTTTGTGCTCGCATACTTTTAGGCGCTTTTTAACTTAACAAACTTTTTGCATACTTTTCAATGGTCAAAGCTGAGATATTTGAAACTTCCATTAGGTTTATTTATGTTCGACAAAAAAAGTTTTTGAAAGCATCCAAATAAAAAATAAATACATATGTACGTATGGTACATTGGTACTCATGTATAAGAGCAAAAAGTGTATAAGAAAATCCTTAAGATATACTCCATTATTATTCAAGTCATGTAGTAACCAGTTGATAGATAAATGCAACCATGAATAGATCACTCTGGCAAAAAGTTTTATAAAAGCAAATGCAAAAAAACGAGTTTTTCTTTTCCCTAATTTATTTTGAAATTGGCTAATGGTTATGAGATTTAGTAGGAGCTAAGGTTTAAAGTGCGTTTATAATGTCAGCTTAGAATTGAAAGTGCGTTTTCGGAAATATTTTCCCGTTTTAAGTATTAGCTCGTTATACTAGTGGGTAGGCAACATATTTTGCTGAAGGTATTTTTTTCTGAATTCTCACAGGGTTTTTTTTTTGTAAAAGGAAATAAGCCTAAAACTATATATGAACTATATATTTATAACGCACTAGAAATTTATAGGTTTACTAATTTTGTGGGTCATGTATTTAGGCTTGTGTTTTGCATAAAAATGGACTCTCTAGTCATAACCGAAAGTAAGTATTGGGTTTATCCTAGCCTGAAAATATGTATTCATTTTAGATACATAAATATTTTTTTTTTTTAATTTTTATGATATGAAAACATTTAGGTTTATTTCCTAATGAAACTGTTGTTAAACAAATATTTTCTTAATTTTCGTGATTTTATAGTAAAATAGAAGCAATTCTCCCTTTCTCCATATTTTTTTTATGACCTCTTCTCAGAGCGAGCTAACAAATTTATGATTTTTTTTTTTAACACTAGACTCAAAATCGATGTTCAAAAATTTACAGAACGAATGTAGCTGAGTGTGCAGAGATGCTTACTGTTATTTGCTAAGTTTTAGAAGGGCCGGGTTCAATGCCGTCAGAGGGAAAATATCAAAATTATAATACACATCTTTGTTTTGTGTCTCCGAACTATGAAAAAGCATCTATGAATTACATAACATAAGCGTATTCAAAACAAAATTCTGTTCAAAATAAACAAAATTGTGGTTAATATCACCAAATTATCTTTGAATATATTAACAATGAAATTTTTTCTCAGTGTTAGGCCAAAGTAACTCAAATCATCGAAGAAAATTGAACAGAAAAGTATCCCACGGTCGAAAGAAAAAGCAACAAACAAATTTCCTTACATTGACCTCATAAAAGCAAATTTGTACGCAGCTGAGTCAAAGTCATATGCATCGGATTGGCCTGCCCGTAGAGGCTGAGTAAAATTTCTTCAATTCGACCACCTCTTAGAATTAGAAATTCGTCTCTAAGGCTCTTCTAATTTTCACTGAGGAAGCTCAAGGTATCTCGGGCCTTCTCAAAGTTAGGGATGCGCCAAACGGATCGCATTGTCCTCCATAGAAGACGATGATGCATAACGTAGGATAAGTCTGGAAGACAGGCACTTGTTTCGTTCTGAAGGCTATGACATTTTTACTTGGAAGATGAAAATATATGTATGCCAATGTCAAATATTCTCGACGAGTAACACACATGGATATAATCGTATGTATGCAATTATACCAAAACATTGTGATCACGTTTATGGATATTAATGAGCAAGCTGATAACACAGGTCAACAACGTTTTGTTCTAGGAAAGTGTAGGGTCATTTTCGAAGTAATTTTTTGCGTAGAATCCGAATCCGGGGTTTAAATTGCTCTATCACGTCAGGATTTTGAGATATCCTAACCTAAAAGTGCAAAAACGCTGTTTTTTCCCATTTTTGAGGTTATGTAGCTACGCAGATTTTGCTCTTCATAAAAAAGTAAACGTGGTATTTTAAAGTATAAGTCTTCCTCTTTTAAATGCCGTTGAGTTTGCTTAAATATATTTATTTTTCACTGAGATATCGCATTTTGAAGTTTCCATGTTTGTGAATTTTTCGATATTCGAAAATCCATTGAGATAACATGCGACGTGATACGGTCGATTACATTCACAAACATGGAGACTTCAAAATGCGATATCTCAGTGAAAAATTAAGATATTTGAGCAAACTCAACGGCATTTAAAAGAGGAAGACTTATACTTTAAAATACCACGTCTACTTTTTTATGAAGAGCAAAATCTTCGTAGCTACATAACCTCAAAAATGGGCAAAAACAGCGTTTTTTGCACTTTTAGGTTAGGATATCTCAAAGTCCTGACGTGATAGAGCAATTTAAACCCCGGATTCGGATTCTACGCAAAAAATTACTTCGGAAATGACACTACACTTTTATAGAACATTCCGAACCCATTTTTTTGCAGACCTGTGTAATTAATGTACGTTTCTAATATATTTGTGTTTATAAACTATTTTGCTGATTAATCGATTAGAGAGTTTAGGGAAAGGATAAATAAGTCTATCTTTCTTGGAACAATTCTATTTTTATATAAATTTTATTAGGTGGCAAGAGTTATACAAATTACAGTTTGACTTTTAAGCAGTGTTGCCAGATGATTTTTAGAAAATTTCCCGACAAAAAATATATTTTCAAAAAAACGACCTGCAATAAAGAAGGAACTTTGGAAAATCAAAGTTTTTAATTGTAATAATAATTAGATAGTTATATAAACCAAATAATCAAAAAACTTAACTACCAAATAATAAATATTACAAAATGGAACATTTTCACATTTTATTTTGATGAAACTCAGTTTATATGTTTTTCGTAAATGGATTTTTATATTTAAATTTAAGTTGGTTGGGAAAATGGTCTTTAAAATGGAATGCGAGGAGCGGATGAAAGCATTTTTCTATAAGAGGAAAGAAAAACTGCACCTCCATCGCGTCTTCGTATCTTAGATATTAACTGCTAAAAGAACTGAAAGAGATAGATGTAAGATTGTCTCAAATCTGCAAATTACAGGCAAAACTGTGAATATGGCAGCAGCACTGTTTCTGGGAAATGTTAGCATATGAATATTTATTAATATGACGCACATAGACAGAAGCATCGTGGGAATCTACAAGTTATCAGTATAAACCTTTTCCTGCTCAAAATGGACCAAGATTATCCAAAGAAACAAAATCAAAGAATTAATTCCAACCACATATGTACATAAATATGTATGTACATACATTCGATGCACAAAAAAAAATATAAACATCTTCCCAGCCAGCAAAATATCCGGAAACGTATCCGAAAATGGAAACAATTTCGTATAAGAACATGATGTTTCATCCGTTTTCCGATTCCGTTTTTCAGATCAATTCTCCCACTAAAGTGTTCATCGGAAACGTATTTGCAGAAAACTACCGAAAATGGTTGTAAAACGGATGCGGTTTCGGCTGTTTTCCTGATATTTGTCTGAGTAAATTTTTCGTTGAAAACGATTTCATTATGAACTTCACAGAAACTTTTTCATAGTTACAGGAAACCAAACAAAAAACAAATTTAAGATTCAGCAATTATTTCAATTTTAATAAATAATTTTAATGTGTTGCTTCGGACGGAATTCGAACCTGGGACCTCCTGAAAGCTAACAAAGCACACTTCTCTGCACACTCAGCTACTGGCGAATGCGTATACATGTTTTCAAATGCTCAGTTTGAACAAATATTTTAAAATTATTGTTTTGAAATAAGATGATGACATTTTTCGGATACGAAAAATGAACAAATATGGAATTCATTTTCTGAACGTTTCCGGATACGAAAAATGTACGAAAACTGCACTGTCGCCAAAAAGTACGTTTCTCCGCTGGCTGGGTTACCACGATGGAATTATAACAGGTAAAGTAATTAGAGTGACACTGCCTTATTTGAAAATTTGGGAATCACAGCTAACTGAGTTATCGATGCGACCCAGATCCATTGTGCAGAGTAACTAACAAAATATTATAATTCAAGAGGACTTTGACCAATTTTTAAATGACAGTTTACGAATTTTGCATTAGCATTTTAGCGCTTGAGTTTGAATTTCCTTCTGGGATGACAAATTATGTACTAATGTATTTAAACTCTGACATTTACTCAATTAACATTTGACAGTAAGTCAACACGCCGACGTCCGCTACTACTTATAAACAAAAGTTACTCGGTGCCTAAATTACTCATCGAAAACGTAGTCGAAATTAGTTAAATTACGATGCATTAATGGATTATTGTGGTGACGCCTAAAAGCCGACGCCATTAGCGCATGAGGTTTCCTACCACCCACACGTGCGCAAATACAAATATGTATGTAAATATGTGCACAAAAGCATTTCCTCGTCAAAATTTTGCAGAAAAAACACATTTCTAGTGCGTAATCATTTACTTAAGTTGGCCGGTGATGTCATAAGAACAAATGTATTTGGATGCGCCTGACGTTATTTGCGACATCCGTCACAAAGCCAAATGTAGAAGTCAAATACAAAAGAAGTGTAAATAAAGAGGCCTCAAATACGTTTATTTTACAAGGAGTCGCTATGACATAAATGTGTACACACATATATTTGTATATATACATAGGTAAAGGTATAATGAAGGATAACAGCCAACGAACAGAAAAAGTCTAAAACAGTACAGGTATTCCCGCCAGTTCAAGAAAATCTCAAAGTTTTCAAAGTATTTCTTTGTTTAAGAGATGAAAAGCATGCTAATACCGCATTTTCATTGTACTTACGTTTGCTAAAGCAACTTTGCTTCTTAAATTCATGAAATGTTTGGAAATTCGGTTCAACATCTAACTTACATCCATATTTAGATAGATACATACACATGCACTTACATACTATTTCCTGTTTGTTTGTACCTTAAATCAAGCATTCAGCTGTTCGTCAAATGTGTACGCACCGTAAAAATGTCAGATATGCCATTAAAGCAGAAAAAATTAAAAAGAAAGAAATATCCTTGCAAAAATGCAGCCACAAGAACACCAACACACAGTTACATGTAGATAAAGATAAAACGAAATAGAATTGAAAATGACTGATCCTTGACAAAATTGTTGGAATTGGATTCTTGAAGGCTAACACGAAAGCACACATCTATGTACGTATGTATGTATGTATTTCGAATTGTACCCTGTGGGAACTCAACTAACTACAAACGCACTATAAGTTCAGTATTTTTAAACTAGGGTTGACTAGGACTCGACTACTTTCTGTTTCTTCCAACTGACTGCATTTACATGACGATGTCGCAAAAAAAGTAGTTTGTTTTCAGCTATTTAACTACAAACTGGTTATTGATAAGTTGACTTGTAGTGTGTTAATTAATATAATATTTTTGGTACTCTTGATTTTTGTACTTATTTTAGATTAACTATTACATATGTACATGACAACTATGTACTTAGTTAGCATGTCTGAAGACCACTAAAGATGTGCTATTCATGTCATATTATAAAAATTCAAAATGGCGCATCCGAGTTTCAGACAAATCCAATCATTTTTTTAAATTGGTCGCCATTATTCATAAATTTAAAAAAAGGGACAGAAAAAAGGAATTATTCAAGTTCTTGAATATGTGTCTGACATTCAATTTAATATTGGTACGGAAAACATCAAGTAATCTAGGACTATGTTAAAGCATCAAGGGACTATTCCACCGCTAACAAGAAACCAGAAACCATTGACAAATTTAGCAAAGCGATCTTTAGGCCCGCGTTATGAGAAAGGAAATTAAGAAGAAGGTTCGATGGTACACTGAGAGAAAAAAATTAAGGATTTGAAAAAACGTGCTAAATTTAAAAACAAGTAAGTGCGCCTGGGCCACACTGGAGAAGTGAAATTTACGTTACATACATATCTATTTTGTCTCATAAACAATATAGGCGCATACATATGTACATCTGCTTTTGCTTAGGGTTATATTTTTTGTCTTTTTTCTAGCTAGATCCCTACCTCTGCCCCTTTTCGTTCTAATTTCATTTATGTTACTCTGTTTTCCTTATATTCATTTTTGTTTTTATCGATTTAGTGATAGAAAATCGATAAATATATCGACAACAAAATCGATAAAGATATCGATAACAACATCGATAAAAATATCGATACAAAAATCTACAAAAATATCGATAACAAAATCGATAAATATCGATAACAAAACCGATAAATACCGATAACAAAATCGATAAATATCGATAGAAAAATCGTTAGATATCGATAACAAAATCAATAAATATCGAAAACAAAATCGATAAATATCGATAAATATCGATAACAAAATCGATGAATATCGATAACAAAATCGATAAAAAAAATATCGATTACAAAACCGATAACAAATCGATATAAATATCGATAACAAAATCGATAAAAATATCGATTATTACATCGATAAGTTCCGAAAATACCGATAGTAAAATGGATACCAATATTGCTAAAAATTTCGATAACAAAATCGATAAAAATATCGATAGCAAAACCGATAAAAATATAGATTAATTTATTGATAAGTCCCGAGAATTCTGAAAATCTTTGTTTTCGTTTTTATTTTCACCTTTGCCTTTATCCTTTTCTTTATCTATGTACATACTCAGCTTTCTTTCATTCGTTTATTGGTATTTTTCTAAGTGTTATTCTTTAACCTTTTATTAGCAAATTTTTGTTAAATTAATACCATATACATAGTCACAAGAAGCACATCTTTCAGCCCCAACCATTTCCGTTGCATCATTTCCGTTGCACCATTTCCGTGTGCAATTTCCGTTGAATTTGCCAATCTACTCCCAACCAACCAACCACCGCTAAAGAAGTTTCACTACAAAAAACGCGCATATGAAAGAGCACCAACGCAACTTGTAATAAATTTTAGCATACAAATTTTAGGATTTAGTCTGGAAATATTCAATTCAAAAATGCCGATATTAAATTTCCATGTTGCCTGCAATGGGATTTGAACCCCGACCCTCTGGAAATTAACAAATTGTGGAAAGCATCTTTGCGCACTCAGCTACAGTCAGACATGGAAGTGTGATTTCAAATGTTGAGTTTGAAGTAATATTTTTAACCGGCTTCAAAAAAGGAGGAGGTTATCAATTCGTCGGAATATGTTATTTTTTTTAATATGTATGTTACCGTCATAAAGAAATTAACAGTCATAAAGAAATTAACGGTACTCTTAAATTTTTATATGAGAATTGAAGCCGGTTTTGTTTTTTCTTTAAAATTTACGAACATTTTTAAACGGTAATCAAATAAAAAATATTTTCTTTTTTACTATGCGTTATTTCCCTCAGTGAATTCATAACATTTTCCTTAATATTACAACGAGTTATTTCTCTCAGTGTAAGGAGTGATATGCTTATTACTATTGTGAGAATATTAAGCCTAGTCTCGACTTAAGACCGTTTCACACGATTGGTAAATTTGCACAAGTTTGTGCTGTGGCCTATTGGTACAAAAGTAAAAGTTGGGAAGAAAAAATGCACATCGCTAAATAAGGAGCAGAGCAATCTTCTGTTCTTGCTAAGTTCACATACATAACTTTGCCTTCGCGGTATTTACTTAAGATTTTTTACTCCTCTCCGTTTTTAGAGAGGTCCATTCGACTCTTTCGTATGGAATATTTCCCTTACTTTCCATGCATGAATAAATTCATATATGTTTAGGTACTATGCACAATCATGTATGTATGCATGTATGTACTAGGGCATTCAATCCCGGGATCCAGAATCCCGGGATCCCGGGATCCCGGACACTTTTCCATGTCCCGAAATCCCGGGATTACAGCTCCGGGATCCCGAGATTTTTACTGAGTTATTTACGGAATAAAAGAGATGCTGAAAACGAAAAAATTTGTTAATTTGACATGAAAAACTAGATATACAGAACATCAAAATTTTGATTCAAAGTGAACTTGTGCCATTTGCACTTGGACATGAATTTCAGAACCTGCCTGAATTACTGTACTTGTTCAAACATTTTTTTGGAAGAATTGTGTAATAACGAAAAATCTGGTAGCAATTGATAACACAACAAGATTTTACAGTGTGGAAGGGTTGTTCCTCATTTTATTTTGTTGGCGTTTTGTGTAAAATAAATTTCTGTAGATATTAGTAAGGGGTTTTTACAATCAATATATATATTTAAGAATACGATAAAAATATTTAGACATTAAATTACGGACTCTTTTACTAACGTGCATTATGCTCCCTGTAAGACCAAAAACGGTGACAATGAATCTGTGTGGCTTAAAAAAGGCGAACTTACTGTTAAATGCAAAAGTTGTGATAAAGCCCAAATCCCGAATAGAATTTTTGGATCCCGAAATCCCGGGATTGTTAAAATGCTTCGGGATTGAATGCCCTAGTATGTACAAATGCAGCTATCTTTATGAAACCTATGTCTACCCCAAAATAAGCTGAGTGAATGAATAAACATCAAGGTAAAATTGCCATCTGCTATAAATATTGTTACTGCTCAACAAATAGACATACTGGAGTGGTTCCTTAACACAGAATTTCACGCCCGAAATTATGTGTTTTTTGTCGTCATTGCAACGTCGTCATCGCTCCATCGTTACCATTGTCATCATCATCATCAACATTTGTGTAAACATTTTCGTATCCAAACATTTAATTTATGTATGAATATATGTATGTTTTTACGTATGCGTGCATGCTTTTAGGCTGATAAAACCAAAAAGCGTAAATGTCTTGATTCGAAGTTAAACAACAATATTGGCAAACACACACACCCACGTATTGTATGTTTGTATAATAAGTTTGGAAATTCACAGGCACTTTACCGACATTTGTAAGGCAAAAAGGTTTTTATTAAGTGACTACCGATCGTTGTGAATTGCAAATTTAAGCTCTGCAAGGGATGTGAGAAAATGGCTGTGTAGCTTTAACATTTCAATAATTTTATGATGCATAAGTTAAGGCGTGCGCACATAAATGCCATGTAAGCAGCAGCATTCGAGAAGAGTAGGTGATGTTTATTTACATATGTACATACATATGTATACTTCAATATGATGCTACATTTCAATGTGATATTACTTGCAAGAATATCCCCATTTGTATGATGAAAATAGATATTTTATTGTTATCATGTTCGTTTGCGTAGAATTTTGTTTACGGTAGAATATAAATATGCAAATTATATGGAAATGGAGCAAATTAAGTTTCAACTTAAATGCATTTACCTATCAGCAGAAATATTTATGAAACAAGTATAAGTAAGTAAGTAAGCACCTGGACTTCCTAGGAAATTATTCAGTGCTTGGAAAAACTTCCTTAACTAAGATTTTTACTCTAGTTGATAATGCGAATCCTCAAAGACGCCGTACAGTGCGCACCGAAGACGCTTTACTGCTGTGGAGCGGAGCAGAGTATCGACGAAGACCCGAATGAGTCCATATATGGCTATAGAGCCATGATTAATTGACTTTTTCGTGCTTGAATTGGAGGATGTTGATGTGTACGACCTTTGGTTCCAACAAGACAGCACTACATGCCATACAGCCAACGAAGCAATAAATTTATTGAAGGAAACTTTATCTCGCATCGTGGGTCTGTGGCGTGGCCTCCGAGATCGTGCAATTTAACACCGATGGACTATTTTTT
>NW_023459050.1:0-42095 GCF_013731165.1 Rhagoletis pomonella | reverse complement strand
TCATAGGTCTTATATTTTATTTAATTTTGTGCGCTTTTATTTTATTTCATCTTATTTTATAGAAGAGACTATACTTTAACATACCTAGTATAGACATAGGTAAGTGTGTATGTATGTATGTACGCATATTTTCGCTGCAGTAGTAAATACTAATAAATATCTGTATTTGGTTTAGCTTCAAGTTAATTAGTAGTAAAGCAAATATGTTGGAGTGTTTATATTTAATTTTCCAAACTCTGTTTAGCACTAATTAAAGGCCAATTAACATGTGTTTCTTGAATATTTATATACATACATTGGTTTACTTTTCCATGCGTATCTATTACTTAAAGTATAAGGTAGATTTTGTGTCAAATTTTTACTCGGCAACATTCAAAAACATTCTACAAACAATAAGCGTGTGTACACTTTTAATTAGTAATTGCATTACAAGTGAAACGAACTAGCTGCGTTTGCAAATAAAATAGTTGCCGTACAATTCCCTGCTAGGTAGTTTATGCACTTTGTACTTTTAATTGAAGGGCATATTTACCTTACAGCGAAATTCCGATCTAAATTTTTGTGTATAAATACATAGTGGATACGTATGAATAAAGTAAAAATTCTGATAATGTACAATGTGTGAGTTGCCTTTTTATACCTTTCATGAGCATGAAATGGTATTATAACTTTGGTCCGATGTTTGTAAGTACCAGAACAAAAAGAGATAGACCCATTAAAATGTATACTTATTTGATCAGAACGTCGAGCTGAGTTGATTTATCCATGTCCGTCTGTCCGTCTGTCCGTCTGTCCGTCTGTCCGTCTGTCTGTCTGTTTGTATGCAATCTAGTCTCTCAGTTTTCGAGATATCCGGATCAAATTTGGTAGGTGGGTGTATTTTTATAATGTATTAATCATTTGTCGGAACCGGAAGAATCGGACCACTATAACATATAGCTCCCATACAACTGATTGTTCAGATATGAGATTTTTCGCTATAACTTCTCCATTTATGCAGCTAGGAACATGAAATTTTGCAGTACTTGCACCCATTATCAACAGAATACTTACAGTGGAAATTACAAAGATCGGGTCACTATAACCTATAGCTCCCATACAACTGATTGTTCAGATATGAGATTTTTCGTTATAACTTCTACATTTATGCAGCTACGAACATGAAATTTTGCAGCACTTGCACCCATTATTAACAGAATGCTCACAGTGAAAATTACAAAGATCGGTTCACTATAACCTATAGCTCCCATACAACTGATTGTTCAGATATAAAATTTTTCGTTATAACTCCTCCATTTATATAGCTGGGAACAGGAAATTCCGCACTGTTTTCAATAATTATCAACAGAAAACTTACAGTGAAAATTAAAAAGATCGGATAACTATAACCTATAGCTCCCATACAACTGATTGTTCAGATATGAGATTTTTCGTTATAATTCATGCATTTATGCAGCTAGGAACATGAAATTTCGCACCATTTTCACTCATTATTAACAGAATACTTACAGTGAAAATAACAAGGATCGGGTGACTACAACATATATCTTCCATACATCTGATTGTTCAGATATGGGATTTTACTGTAAAACTCCTTTATTTGAACAGCTAAAACCGATAAATTTCGTAAGATATTTTATAAATAATAATACAAAGTCTACTGAGAAAATCGTCAAAATCTATGCTGTATAAGCTTTATCTCCTATAGCACTGATTGTTCAGATACCAGTTTTTGCGATATATCTCCTTTATGTAGGAAACTAAACCCAATAAATTGTGTCGGTTTACATACCGATCACATAGCAGTGAAAATCACTTAGATTGGTGCTAATATAAGGTATATCTTCCATACCTCTGTTTGTTCAGATGCGATTTTTTATATAGGTATGTAACTCCTCTATCGATGTATGCAGATGTACTCAAAAGCAGTAATCTGTCAAAGTAAAATTTGCAGATGTTCATGAAAGGTATGAAGCCTTCGGCATAGCCGAAGACAGCGCTGCTCTTACTTGTTTGTATTTGTTCTGCTTTCAATAGTATTCTGAGATTTTGTTGATTTCGCTTGCACTCGCGATTCGTTGTTTATTGTTAAAGCGGTTTCTTAGCTATTGCAGAATTCATAACAGATTACTCGTAGATTTGTTTGTATATTGGTAATGCTGTTATAATTGTTCTTCATTTTCGATGTCTTCCGCTTGTTTTATGCATACGTATGTTTGCATCAGTTTTGCCACACAGCCATGTATATTTATCCTTCCAAAATCCTTACTAAAAGACTACAAAGTTTCGTTTCAACACCCTGTGAACTGTGAATCCCTTTGTTTTCAATTTAATGTGTTAGAATGTGAAAAAAGTCTTCAGGTTAAACATACCAAAAACTATTAGCCAATTTCGTTGCTGCAGCCAGCCTATAGAGAAATATAAAGCTGATGTACAAATGATCCAATCATGTCCAAATTATTGAGCTGTATTACGAAAATCTGCATTCTGTGATAAAAGTTTTTCGTGCACCTCGATCAACATATGGGCCATTCCATTGTGACTGGTTGGACATTTTAATCCAGAATTTCATCAATTGTTTATTATCACTATGTTGTCGAAACCTATACAACATCTAAAGATATTTTTAAACATAGATGAAAAACTAATGTATGACATTCCTTAAAAAAATACCAAACGATTTCTTCTAAAAAAAAAATAGTTTAAAAAAAAATTGAAAGAATAATAATTTTTGTAAAATTAAAGGGAGTCTCGTGAGCAGCGCATGCAATACAAAACATTAGATTTAATTGACAATAGTCAAACTACATAACATAGACCCAAAATTTCTACAGAGAAAGTACAAAGTTGAGAGCGATTTTAAGCGGTCGTTATTCATATAGCCACATACATACATACATATATAACTCTTCTACTACATGCGCCCCACGCTTTCATTTTCAGTCTCATAAATTGTTTATAATGACTTTTGCTAAAATTTCAAAATCAAAAGTTATCAAAATAAAATTCTATGGGACTGAGATACATTATTTTCTAATTTTTAAGTCCATTTAATATATTAAAACGTTTTACTTTATTTTATTTATTTTCTACTTTTTAGTCTTGTCTGTATAAAATTTTGCAATAGATATTAAACTAATTCATACTAAGGCCAGAACTTCGGGATCCCGACATAATTTAAGTTACGACCAAACTAAAATAAAACGATATTCAGACTCTGTAATGGCATAAAAGAGTTATCAAATGCAACCCTTCAAATAATCAAATAATATATAACATATAAAAGAGGCATTATTTTTCATACTGGATACCAAATTCGATTGGCTTCACGTTTTTCCTTTTTTCTTCGGATATATGTTCTGTAAATTTTGGATTTTTTTCGTGATTCTGACTAAATAATCGTGTACTTCTTCAAATTGTTATATCTCGGGTTCTGTTCATCGTAGAGACTTCATTGTTAACTCTCACAAAATAAACCACCTCGTCATAAAAAACAAACATATTTTAAAAATAGTTCTTGAAAAACTCCCATTTTTTGGAACATGTTTTTTTTTATAGAGAATTAAACAAGGATTACGATGGTATCTTGGTAACCGCTGCACCAATTTCTTCCAAACAGCATACAAAATCGCCGAAAATTTTTAAAATCGGACGATAACCACGCCCACATCCCATATAACGGTAATTTAGAGAAATACAAAATCTTCGATAAATCAGTAAATATTGAAGCTAATTTATTCAAAATTGATGCTTGCAACAATTCTTTACCAAGAAATACGTTTATGGTAAAATTTTGGAAAACTCGGTGTGGTTATTGTGCTTGCCACATGTAAGCAAAGCGTTGAAAATTATTGAAATCGGACTAAAATTACAGCCGCTTTTCATATAACGGTAAATTTCAGAAATGCTTGAAACTTCAATATTTCGAAATTGAAGGACGCTAATTTACTCAAAATTGATACACCCCGGCTTACCATCTAGCGGTAGCTTTCGGAAAGGTGAAAAACATATATTTAATACTTGCGCCGGGTATTTAATGTTCGGCTCCGCCTGAACTTAGACTTTCTTACTTGTTTTTTTTTTTTTTTATGTATGTTACCGCATAACTTGGGACCACGTCAACCGATTTCGACAATTCTTGTATCGTGTAGAGTCTCAGAGGTGGCCCATACTAATCTGGTTTAGATCCAACCATTGGATCCTGAAATATATATATATATTTTTTTTTTAAGTCGTTTTTTTTTTGCAAAAAATTACTTGTTTACTTTTTTAAAAGTGACTTCGACTGCAATATGAATGAATTTTAATTCCATTGTTTTTAGTTTATTCAGCTTTTTAAACTGATGTAAAAAAAAGACATTTATATTTCTTTGCTTACTACCTTTGCTATATTTATAGTATAAGTGGTGGTCTGGACACACAACATTGCAAGTTGAAAAAGCGTTGTAATTGTTGTAAAATTGATTGCGATAGAGCATATCGACTGCCGAGTGGAAGATCGACCTATCTCGGCAGCCAGTTCGGCAACGCCCTATCTCAAAAAACTTTTCAAGGATGCCTTATTTCAGAATTTGGCAGAAGAACGCCCTATATCAGAACATTTTCAATATATTTTGAAGGGAGATAGGATGTTTTTGAACTGCATTCTGAGCCAGGGCGTTCTTCAACCAAATTCTGAAATAGGGTGTTTTTCAATAAAATTCTGTAATAGGGCGTTCTTGAAAACTTTTTCTGAGATAGGGTGTTTTCGAATAGGCTGCCGAGATAGGTCGATCTTCCACTCAGCAGTCGATATGATGCTTTCAAAATGGAGGAAATGCATTAGAACGGAAAAGATGCATACTTAAAGAGCGTTATTACTGTTTCTTTTAAATAAAATACTATATATATTTGAAGCTTACTGTATTTTTTAAAATTTTTTTGAAAAGATAATATAAATTTCTTAGAAAATGTTGGCATCCCTAGCAATAACACCAGCTTGCAGAAATAAAAAACTTGACCGACAAGCGACATTTATATATGCAGTCTAATGTTAAATTTCCCGCTGAATCCGAATACGAAATTAAAATGTAAGAGAGTGGTACTGTGTGTGGAACTGAAAAAAGTCCATTCACCTTATTACACTTTTCTTTGGATGTAGTTGGCCAATCTAAAATTTCTTTTTGTATTAGTAAAGGCTAATAAATTTGGTATCAACTGCTTGAACAAGATTATCTTACTAGATAAGAGATTTAAGAGCTAAACATTGATTTATTGACAAGTTTGTATACTGAGCCAAAAGCACAATGGTTTTTGAACCAAGTTATGGTTTGATTTGAGAACAAATTCGTATGTATGGCAGTGGCTGAACGAGCAGAGGTGCTTACTGTTATTTGTTGGCTTCCAGCAGTACGAATGCTGTAAGCGCGATACAAAATTTTTATTTTTTTCTGTTGCAGTGCAGAACCAAATCAAACGACGAAGAAAATTGATTCAAGTTTAACATTTGCAGACACATTCATAAAGCGGCTGTAGCTGAGTGTGTAGAGCTGCTTATTGTTGTTTGCTAATCCCGCCAGAGGCAACAAGTTGAAATGGTAATAAAAATTGTTGTTTTGTATCTCCGAATTATGAAAAAGCATCTGTGAAGTGCAGAACATAAACGTATTCAAACGAAAAATCGCCAACCAAAAGTTTGGTTAATGTAAACAAAGTTGTGGTTAATATTACCAAAATATTGTTGAAAATATCAACCAAGCCACTGTTAGTATTAACCAAAAATCATATTTAGACCTCAAGTTTGAATTTGGTAATATTAACCAAGTTTTGGTTGATTTTTCTCTCAGTGTATAACTTTAACAAAAGTTTCAAAAAAGTTTACTTTCACTATACACATGTGCATTAGACTGCATCACCAAAAAAAGTTGCGGTTTTTCCGGCGGGATTACAAAATTTATTATATTTTAAGACGTTCACCAAAATATTTCGTAAAAATATTAAGATTTAAGTGAGCTGGACCCAGTTGAAAATACCTCCAAAAATGGAGTGTTTTATGAATAAAAATAGTTTTGTAAAGAACTTGTTGAAAAAAGTCACCTTAGATGACAAAAGAGATTAAGCTTAAAAAATCTGCATAAAAATATTTTAAAATCTTTCCAACGGAATCGTAAGAATGAGATTTTTGATGCTGTTTTTTTTACTTGTTTCAAAGATTGATTTACGAAAAACGTAAATAACTGGGCCAAAACTATTCTGATTTAGACTTATGGGATCTCGGTAGAAAGGTATTTTCATACTGTTTTTACTTCTGTCCAAAAAAAAATCATGCGTGTCGCAATTTTTTTTTTCAAATACCAACACATCTTAATTTAACTTTGAATGACGTTCGTTCATCTTACCTTTCTCTTTCATCCTTTGAATGAGTTTATTAGCAAAGAAATAAAAAGAGTGAGAAAATACCTTTCCATCGACACCTCTTAAGTCTAAATCAAAAGAGTTTAGGCTCAGTTATTCAAGTTTTTCTTATACCAATCTTTGAAAAAAGTTAAAAAACAGCATCAAAAATCTCATCATTACGCTTCCGTTCAAATTTTTTTTAATTTTTTTTTAATATTTTTATGCAAATTTTTTAAGCTTAAACGGTTTTGTCATTTGAGGGGATTTTTAAAAAAAAAAATTTAAGAAACTATTTTTATTCATAAAAAACTCCATTTTTGGAGGTGTTTTGAAATTGGTCGAGCTCACTTAAATCTTAATATTTTTTCGAAATATTTTGGTAGACTTCTTAAAATATAATAGATTATATAATTCCAATGGAAAAATAGTACCGATTCTTTTTTGTATGGGGAGTGATGCAGTCTATTGTGCATAGCTCCAGTTGGATAATTTTGTTGACGCAATTGATAGCAAATTTAATAGCCTTTACCAATACAAAAAGAAATTGCAGATTGGCCTTTTCTACTTTTTTCTATTCCGAATTCGTATTCGAATTTCATAGAAATCCAAAGAAAATTATAATTTCATATCTCCAAAACGCGCTATGCCTTAAAAACTGTTCGGGAATGCATATATGTTTACATTAGAATGCATATAAAAATTTCGCTGCTCGGAAAATTTTTTTTTTTTCTGTAAACTTGTTTATTGTCGACAAAAATGCAAGGCGGGCCCGAGTGCTTTCTATTATACATCGTTGGAAAGCTTAGAAAATAAGCTGCCAAAATAAGCCATTTGCATTGTACATTGTTAAAAACAAGGAAATAAATTTTGTATAACAAATTTTTTTACAAAAATAAAATTTAAAAAAATTCGTAGTTTCCATCAAAAAGCACGGAAGAACTTCCAGACAAAAAGAATCTTTTGAGTTTAAGAAAAAGGGCTGAAATTTGCATGTTTAAAATCGTTTAACTCAACCAAAAATCCCAGTACACATTGGATACCCTTAACCATAGCCACTTGTCGAAGTTTGCCCCACATGTAGTTAAATTACTATCGATAACGAGACTTTTTTTATAAAATATGTTATCGATATCACTAAATGTGTACTAAAATATCAAAGAACGTAGATAATAAAAACGGACAACGCGTTATAATTGCAGCGAGTGTGAGTAACAGGGGAGTGCTTTCTCTTTTCATCCCATTAAAAAACGTATTTGTGCAAAACAGAAGGCACGCTCGTCTTACTCACACTCCCTACAATTATAACGTGTTGTCACTTCTTATTATCTACGTTATTTGAAAATATGATATATCGTTTTCTAGATGCCGATATGTACTTAGTTATAGATCTATGGAGACCGTTTTTATTCGCATTAAATTTGGTGCTACTTCTTTTGTTTAATAAATTAAATACATATCGATGGTCTCTGCAATAGCGGCACAACTCAAAATTCGATGTTTTTGAGTTATATAGCAGATTAGGTTTATAAATAACCATATTTTTCTGTGGCGAATCGACATAGGCTTAGTTGTCACCAATCCGGAAGAAGCGCAGCTATACCATTTGTCATATAACCGTAGTAGCCAATTCTTACTAAGGAACAGTGGCACATGTCTCACATTTATGGTGAATATTGGCATAAGTCAAAAACTGTCGATAGGTTAGTCATGCTTTTATGTGAAATAACGACACTTTTCGTATTGTACCGTTGTTAATTTCATAGTTTCAGTTAAAGATTTTGTAATTTTTTATGGGAAATAACGACACTTTCAATACAAATTGAATTTTTTTTGTTTAACTACTTACGAGTTGTTACTTATTTCGCATTTTTGCAGTCTAAACTTACTTAATATTTATATGAAATTTTGAGTTGTGTCGTTATTGCAGAGGACCATCGATACGTATGCATGTTTACAGCTTAACCCACTTTTGAGATGTGTGACAGGATTCGATGGCCAACAACATCCATGAAATGATGGCCAACATTTAAAAAATAATCAGCATAATCATCATCATCAACGTCATCACCGCAGCGCCGCCGTGTATAATCAACGCCCAAGGGTAGCATTAAAGAGGCGGGTGCTCATGTGTATGACGTACATATTACATACATACGAGCATGTCTGCTTGGGTACAAAAGTTAGTGTTAAGTTAAACAAACCAAAATGTTAATGAAAAATATATATAATATAACCGAATATAAGTGCGTTCATAAGTTTGCAAGTATGTTTGTGAGTATGTACGCTGCATGCCAAGCGTTCATCAGTGACAGCACCTGTCATGTTGTGCGCAATTTCAAAGCTGATTTGAGAAGCAGCCGATCGTAAGTAAGAGCTAGTCCAGCCACTTATTCAATGCGCCATAAGAGATATAAATACCAGTGCATACTACAAGTAGATATGTAAGTACATCCATACATACATATGTAAGTCAGTATGCTGCACATGCGGTAAATGTATGCTATACGCAGTGTTGCCAGGTCTTCAGCATGAGAAAACGTCCCTCTTGGTCTGAAAAAACGTCATTTCTTACCCAAAACCGTCTTTTCAAATGAATGTACAAAAAAGTGTTTATACTTTTATTGTATACAAAGGTACATATCGAGCCCTAACCGCCAAAATAACGTAAGCGACATTTTTTTCAAAATTTTCTTTTTGATGCAGAAATATTCCTAGAGAGATACATTTCTGTATCAAAAAGAAAATTTTGAAAAAAATGTCGCTTACGCTATTTTGGCGGTTAGGGCTCGATATGTACGTAAGGTATATTAAAATATCATTTCGACAGAGCACATTTAAAATTCATTGTAAACTGGTTTGAGATCGTTAATATAAAAATCATTTTATACATGCACTTGTGATCAGCTGATTAAGTCATCAACATTTTGATCTATTTTGGCTGTTTCTCTTTCGTTTATTTATTGTTTATTATTTTTCCATAAAAGCCAAGCTCATTAACAAAAAAAAAAAATAAATTTTCTTGTAGAAATTTGGTTAGGGGCTCGGTTGTCGAAAATGCTAAATTACGTTCTGCTTGGAAGGAGTATAGCATTAGGTCCATTCAATATCAAAAATAATTGTTACGAATTGTTACTAGTACTTGCAAGTTTTTACTGAAAATGCCTTCAATTACCCAAAATATTTGAAGGCGGGAGCGAATTCGAGAGCGTAACAACCCGAGAGAGCTGCAAATTCTTGCAAGTAAAAATTTTACTGGCGGGAATTTGCAGGAGTCCAAAAGCAAGTTTCTTTTTCAAACTCAAATGTAAACAAACTGTTTAAGAGAATGATTTGATGAAAAATAATTAGTGAAATGAAAATATGGATACAAAATTTAAATCTATTGTATATATTTTTACTTTTGTGACTTATGAACTATTCCCAATTAAAAAGAAAATTGCGCGCTAAAACTTAACCGTCAGAAAGTGTCAAAATGGCTTAAGTTGCAAGTTTTTACTAGTTTTGCGTTCAATAACTTTTTCTGAAAATTTTCTCTTGCTCTCAATTTTACTCTCTATTTTGCTTTCACGCTCTCGCTGCAACTACTTACTGGAAAAGTTATTGAATGGACGTAATATTTCAGTCTTTTTTGCGTTCAGTACATTTTCAATGAAGTCTAAAAAGTCGCCTACTTTTTTCTGGCGTTTTATGCTGCACAGCTTTTTTGATGCTTTTGCGAGCGTGCCTGCTGCAATAGAGCGACTCTACCTGATTTGGCTTTTAATGTGCAATTGCTAACATTACAGCAAGCCTCGTAACCTCAAGTGTTTACACAACCAGCCTTTGAACACGGGGTCCTTAGTCCAAGAATCCAAATAAAAATCTTTTGAAGCAGCTGCAGCAAAACACAAAGATTGTAAAGATTTATTAAGAAAATAATTCAAAATCAGTTCTACTTATAAGATTTAGTAACAAAGAAAAATTACTGGGAAGTTAAAAAACGTCATTTTTTACACAAAAAACGTCCAAGCGTCAACAGGGTACAAAAAACGTCCAAATGACGTTAAAAACGTCAACCTGGCAACGCTGGCTATACGGCTTGCTGCCACAAATTCGACTTGGTTTTTTTTTGGTTTGTTCAGAAAGCAAAACTTTACAAAGCACTTGAGCAGGATAAGTTGAGCAAAAGCAAAAACCAAAAAGTGTAGTGGCCAGAAACCAGTTTTGTGCAGTGATTTTTTAATTGGAATTTTGAATTTGAGTTTTTTGTGTGTCTTTTTTTTCTGGTAAAGCTCGTAGTTTTATTTTTCTGATTTATTTCAAAATACGAGCGGACAAATTAAAAGCATACTGCGCACTTATCACTTGATGACTGCGCAGCTGATTACAAAAACAAACAAAAAACAACAAAAACGTAAGAGCTTTACAATAAATTAAACAATTCGCTGCTATTTTTTATGCTTTCAGTTGAGCGCATTCTGCGTATTGAAATTTATTTCGCTTAGTTGCGTTGATTTTGTCTGCTGAGGTAGAGTTCAGCAATCAACAATTTTAATTTGCTGAAATTTTCGCCTCGCAGCATCCATATCCAGACAGCAGCGACCTACCATCGCCACGCCTGCTGCCGTTGCCATTATCGCTGCCATTGTTGCATGGTGTGGCAGTTGAAGCATGTAATTTATTTCTGAAATAATGCAATTATCAGTACGAGTATAATGAAAAGAGAAGCTGTTGCTGAAGATGCGCAAGTGACCCAAATTCTTCACGCTGGAATTTTAATTTATTTATTGTAGTTTTCTTATTGCACTTGCAGCCATGGCACTTTGCCTTCATTGTTTCTTCGCGCAAACTGATATCGTTTTTGCTTTAAATAAAACACATATTTTCTTTAGGTGCATATCTTTGTACGTAAATATATTATAGAGCAGTGTAAATTTGCAAGGTATGTATTTTTGGCGCAGCAGTAGGACACTTTGAATATTTGGCTGACATCGTAAAAATTACAAGAAGAAGCCTCTTCTTTTATACCCGACCGACATCAGAGAATTCCTGACTTCCTCGATCGTAGCCTTTTCTCCTATCAAGATCTTCTGCACTCCAGACCTTGAAACTATTGGGTAAAGTGAGTGTGCAGCGCTCTTTTGCCCACAGGTGTCCGCTTTTGGACTGCTGCACATTTCGTCAGTTCAGACTGGGTCTTCTAGCCACACACAGATGGCGCTATTGTTGGCTGTCATAACTCATAATCGGTCGTTGCTTAATTGTAATTCCAGCTGTTATGATCATCACACATTTTTTGTATTGCCCGACCAAAAATTGCCTTTGGTCTAGTGGAGCGAAAGACAATCAAATGTATAGAAATTTGAACTCGACTTCAAAAGTGTTTTATGGGCTGAAAGTTTTGCTAGCAATGAAGGTCACAGGATGGTTTCCGGTACAGAAGTCCACGCATATAGGGAAAGTTTAAGATCGCCATTCACCAGGGAGTGGCCGAAAATGATTATTTTGCATCTGCTTCAAGCATCTCACGATTTCCGATGTTTACACAAGACACACACTTAAGGTAGAAATAAAAGATAGCAAGTGTCAATACTTTCTTGAGCTTTGCGACGGCGATGAGAAAAATCCTTGGGGATCAGCAAACAAAATTACGTTGGAAAAACTTCATGTAACATAGGAGGCCATCCCAACATGCCCAATGTTCCTAAACACCGTAGTTCACAAACTTTTTCCCGATCAAAGACTGGTTTCCTTTACCTCAAGGGAGCTCTTAAACTCATTTGATGAGGTCTCAGCGACGAAGCTCTACAAGCTGCAAAAATACTCGAGGATAATAAGTCTCCCAGTCTAGGCGGGGTCCCTAATTAAGTTTTGAAGCTGGATATCTCCAATTTCGCATCGCGGAGGGTCTAAGGAATATTGCTCAGTAGTAACGCTCGATATAAAAAATGCGGCGAACTGGGCAAAAATTGCAGACTCACTGGATCCTATCGCGATAAGTTTGTACCTCAGAATGCTCATACGAAGCTACTCCGAAGACCGTGCGAAAGCTCAGCAGGTGTTAAAACTGGAATAATCTCAAGCGTAGTTCCCCAAGGCGCTGTGCTTGTCCCTTTGATTTGGAGCATTATGTACAACGGAGTTCTTCGTCATAAAGTACCCAAGGCGACCGAGGTAGTGGTTACTGCGAAACACTTACGCGATAAAGGCGATAAAGCAAGAGAAGCCGTACATGCGTGGCTTCGAAAAAATGGCCTTAAGCTGGCGGAGCAGAAAACGGAGGCGGTACTCATCTCGAGCAGGAGAAAGTTAGCAGAGGTCAAAGTAAAAATTAGCGAACACAGCGTCACTACTCCGTTCTATGTTAAGTACATTGGGATTTTGCTAGATAAGAGGTTGTCCACAAAATCAACTTGGAATATGCTAATAAAAAAGCTTCTATGTTAGCGCCAGCTTTATAGCGGATAATGGTAAACACGCGTGGGCCCAAGCAACGTTGACGGCAACAGCTCGCAAGGGTTGTAAAGAGCCAATTGCTATATGGGGCGCCTGTTTGGTACAACGCATTGCAATACTCATCGTACTTCTGCGATATGAAGTCAACTACAGATTATGTGCCATCGATATACTGGCGGAAGGAGCAGCAAAATATTTTGGGAGCTAAATTCCCACTTTTAGATTTTCTGCGATATAGGAATATATTGTGGAAGTATTCCTGAACCGTATGGAAAAAGAAAATCGAAGGTGCAAGCTTGTCAGGGTTAAAGATGTTCGGGGACCACCGTGAACCATTTCGAAAGCGATTTACGTTTCAAAGGTACGTTAGCAAGATATTTCAACCCACTTTTCACTTACTTAAGTATTTGATTCCTTTAAGTCTCAATGTTTTTTTTTTTAATTTTTTTATCTCAGGACGTGAGAGGGTTTCTCGAAATTACTTTTTGTGGATGGAAAAAACTTTCCAAAAAAACTTCGGAAGTGGAAATCAGTAAAGTTAATACGATGTTACTCTAGTTACATGAAAGCTAGTTTAGAGCGTCAAGTTTTCCGTTTGTGATCACCTAGAGATGAATTTAAGGGCCGCTTGGATAAATATCAACTTTTTGTGAGAAACTATAATATAATTACTTACATACATAAGTATCTACAATCGGCTAATATGAGTTAGTACGCTGATGTGTCATATAGGTACATATCGTCGTTTAAAGTACAAAACCGCGTATCAACAAAATGCAAAACCGCGTTTGTGCGGTTGCATACATTTTTTTTAGAGAGTAAAAACATTTATATTTCAAAATGGTTCCCTTTTTTTTTAAGCAATCGCATTTCTGGCTAGTACATTTCAGGACGAATGGATAAGGATTGAGCCAAGAGCTTGTGTGAGCAAATCCAATTTTCGGCAGCAAATGTCAGTTACGCGGTTTTGCAGAATAACGATACGCGAGTTTGTACTTTAAACGACGATATGTAAGTATACAAAAAGGAATTTGAAAGTGCGTACTGTAAGCATATTTGTAGCTACTTAAGCGCTGCATACATCAACTTATCTATCTCGCCGGATCACAGTGGGAGAAATGGTCAATCTAGCGGCGCTTTAGCGAAATTTTTAAATTCAGAATTCTCCAAATTTTGTTTGTTTTATTGAAAATTTATTTCCTAACGGGGTCTTTTCTGTTTTCGTTTTTGTTTTGTTCCAAATATTCGCATATCTGTGAGCTTTCGAATTTAACACATGTTTTAGCGAGTGCAATAATTACTATTTACCTATTTTTAAGTGCAATTTTTGTTGAACTGAAAAACTTAAATATAAAATTTTGTAATAAGATTTGTGACTTAATTATTATTATTTGGTATGTGTTAAATAAAAAAAAAAAGTCATTGTGGTCTGTTAATATATGTTTTAGATCTTTACAATGGAAAAAGAAATTGTCCTATATCAAAGTGTTTTTATATGTGTAATCCAATGTTCCGTAGAAAATAAGTGTGGTGGATTCGATTCAATGTTTGTATAATTTGTTAAAATATGTTGTGGTCTACGTCTTGTCCAAAAATTGGCTGCAAGTATTTGCAAGTTACTGATTTTTTTCCTTTTTTAGATACTATGGCAGAGTCTAAACGCACGCTTTTTTTAATATGGCACAGTGAACCAGTATCAACAAAAAAATTTCTAATGGTTGAAAATCATATATTTTCTAACGTCATTGATCGCTCAAAGTATAGTGAAGAGCAAACTCGCAAAATTCAAAAACAATTAAGAAATTTCATAAGCAAACTTGTAGAAAAGTGGAAAGAATGTCATAGGGTTATGTCAGTGTTCGAAGAGCGAAATAAGAAATGGTTGGATGAAAATATAATTTTTTCTAAGCCAACTGTTCATCACCGTATACAAAAACCTTTTTCAGAGTGTACAATGAAAACTCAAAAAAAAAAAATTGCATCAGTTGTTAACGAAACACCTAACCAAGAGTTAATGGTAGCGGCAAGCGTAAGTCTTTACAAAGCTGGAAAAAGAAATGCTTCACAGGTTGTTTCAAAATTGTTTGAAGAAAGTTCGACTGCTTCGAAAATGCTTAAGTCTGTAAGCTCTGAACAAAAAACCCCAATTCCGTATACACCTGAGGAAGCTTTATCTCTTTATATAGATGGCGGATACTCAAAAAGGTCGTACAAAATAATGCAATATGGTGCCAAAGAACGAAACTGCAATATTTATCCAAGCTACGATATTTTACTTAAGGCTAAAACAGAGTGTTACCCCAGTGGCATACACGTAACTGAACTTTCAGCGGAAGTTGCCCTGCAAAGTCTTGTAGACCATACTGTTGCACGTATAGTACAAGGATTTTCCAAATCTTTTGAAGGTGTTTTGACTGCAGCCAATATTAATGACAGCATAAAAGCAATATTTAAATGGGGCTGTGACGGCAGCAGTGGTCACTCCACTTACCGTCAACGTTTTAGTGCTTCTGATTGTGACATAACTGATGAGTATTTATTTGCTGTATGTATTGTGCCTTTACAAATTAAAAAAGGAGACGCTGTTCTATGGCAAAATAACAGGCCTTCTTCAACTCGGTTCTGCAGACCCATTAAAATAATTTTTGAAAAAGAGTCAGCGGAGTTAGTTAAGGTTGAGATAGATAATATTAAAAGGCAAATTGTAAGCATTGTTCCGACAAAGTTGAGTTTTTTCGAAGTAGTACATGAATTCCATTTAACAATGATTGATGGGAAAGTTTTTAACACTTTAGCGGGCTCATCATCGCAGGCCTGTGGAATTTGTGGAGCAACACCAAAATTCATGAATAATCTAAATAATGTTCAATTGAGACAACCACAGGAGCACTTGTATGAGTACGGATTGTCAACACTCCATGCTTGGATACGGTGCTTTGAGTGTATAATTCATATCGCCTATAGAATACCCATACAAAATTGACAAATTCGTGGAGAACATAAAGAAATCGCTCAGCAAACCAAAAGAAAGATTCAACTTGAGCTAAAAGAAAAAATGGGTATATTGGTGGACATTCCCACGAAAGGATCAGGCAATACAAACACTGGGAATACTGCAAGAATATTTTTCCAGCATCCAATTTTAGCCTCTACAGTAACTGGCGTAAAAGTAGAACTTATAAAAAGGTTTGGTATAATTTTGCGTACTATGGCATGTGGGTATGCAGTTAACATAGAGGCTTTTCGCATATATGCTTGGAATACAGCAGAATTATTTGTTTCCGAATATCCTTGGTTTTATATGCCTCCATCTGTACATAAAATATTAATACACGGAGCAGATATTATTGAAAAAGTTTCGCTACCAATAGGAATGATGTCAGAAGAGGCACTTGAGGCAAGAAATAAAGATTTTCGCAGTTATAGACGGAACCATACGCGAAAAAACTCAAGGTTGAATACAATGGAAGACTTAATACACACTCTTTTAGTTTCTTCAGATCCTATTATTACATCTAAGTCTAAAAGCACCTCCAAGTACTCCAAAAATCACATTGAAATAGATGATGAGGTCAAAAACCTTCTTTTACATATAAATGATCTACCTGACGGCAGTAATTCTGAGAGCTCCGACTCTGAATAGTTTTTTTTTTCTAATAAAACATAAAAGCATTTAAATAAATAATTAACACATATTTTTAGAATAAAGTAATGCATTTTTTCATTGTATTTAAGAAGCTATTAAGAAAGCGCCGCTAGATTGACCATTTCTCCCACTGTGCGGATGCCAGCTTTAGTACGCTACATACATACATGTATGCCATTATATGTATGCAGTTGCTGCACCTATAAATACACACGTGTTCATAGAAGAATGCGCCAGCATTTTTGGAACGTGTTTATAATTTGCAACGGCTGCAGCTAAGTAGCTGATAGCTATGCACATATGTTTGTATGTACATACATACATCCCGCACGCAGCATCCAAATTAGTTGTGGTGCTGGTTTACTATGAGTGGCGGCAACACGTAAAAGGCTCATTAACGCAACAAGTGTACAACAAGCAAAAATATGTACTTTTACAAGCAAAAAAGAAAAATAGCTGCAATAACAACGAACAACAATAGCAACCAAATCGCATCATCGTGTAGCGCACCAAAACAAAAGCAAATAATAAGGCCTATAAACAATTCGAAGACTACCTCCAAGCAAGTAAACTACATAAATTTCTGGTGAGCTAGATATAGGGTTGCCACATTTATGAAGATTATTTGGTTTTGTATGAAAATCTTTTTATTAGTTCAAAGAGGCAAAAAAAGTTGGTGACTACTGTAAATTTTCGATACATTTTTATTTATTTAAAAAATATAAATGCATAATCAAATTTTTAGTGTCAATTACGATAAAACATCTGTTCCAACACTATAAAGATAGTGCAGCATCGATAAATTATAAAAAAATTACCATATACAGTTCGATAAACGTATTACTAAAAAAAATGCCATGAAATCGATAAATGTATCAAAGTAAGTAAATAGCGATAATCGGAAAGGTAAATGTATGGTAAAATAGATTTGAAAGCATGTAATATGTACACGCATTCCGCTAACCAAAGTCGAAGATTTTCTTTAAGTTAGAAATTTTATTTTACATAAAAATTTGTGCAAAAAATATTCTCTGTATACCAAAACCAATAACGTCCTCCTGTTTTTGAAGTTGGTTAAAAATTTAAAGTCAAACTTATAAACTTTTTTTTGTAGCTAATTAAAAATCTTTTTTCCATTTACAGTTCGTTGATTTTTGGCAATCTTGTGTGCAATACCGACCAAATTACAAATGAATTAATTAAAAATTCTGTTATAACAATTAAGGCTTTACTATGTAAAAACGACCACAACAAAAATAAGCACCAACTACAAATACCCAGCGGCAAAAAAAAATAAAAATTTGTGTGCGTGACATGAATCTCAAGTGTGCGCGATCTCAACAACAATACAGCCACTGAACAGCAGTCGGTGCAGTAGCAACAAATGCAACAAGTGTAATAAAAAAGCTGCAAGAATAACAAAAAAAGTATGTATTCTGAAAAACTCGGCATTAAAAAAAAAAAAAAAACAGATAAATGCTTTTTTCCATAATTGCAAACGCACAACAAGCGACCAAACAGTCGACAGCGGTACGGTTGTGTGCGGTATTACTTGTGAATGCATGTACATAAGGGTGGTCCAAAAATACATGCGGGGAAAAAGTTGAAAATGTTCTCTTAGCTCTCACCCGCTAGGATTTTTCTAAATGGAAAAAGAATACCCGTATTTTTTGTTAAAACAAATGATATTTAGAACTGCCTCAAAGACCATGAAAATTATATGTATTTTATAGCAAAAAAAAACTTTTTCGTAGAAATGGTACAGAATTCTTGAAAATAAATATTTTTCTAGCGGAAAACTCTGTTACTCTTAAGGAGACTTCTAGTTATAATTATACAATTATTAATACTAACAGCCAATTTCACAAAAGCAATTTAAGTGAAAAATTATTTAAATTTTTTTAATTTTATATGGAAATTGACAGAAAATATAAAACATTTTCCATATAAATTGTTAGTGAAAGCGACTGTAGCTATTTTTTATACATAGGTCCCTAAAAACCTGAAAAAAATTAAATGAAGTGACGCATAAGAAATCGGAAGTGTTGAAGAAAGGTAAACAATAATTTCTACGAAAAAATGATTTTTCCAATATAAAATACATGGAAAACTTCATGGACTTTGAGGCAGTTCTAAATATAATTTCTTAACAAAAAAATATGGGTATTCTTTTTGTATTTAGAAAAATCCTAGAGGGATAACATTTACCTTTTTTTTTGGACCACCCTAATGTACATATGTACATATGTCGCACATGGTCTTCAAGAATGTATTTACTCAAAATTTTATCACAAAATGAAAAAAAAAACATATCTGAGCTGATATTAAACCTGGGGGCAAAGAAGGATTTAGTATGGTATTTCGAAACAATTTACTACAAAATATTGCTTACACTTTACGTTTGCTGGAATATCTGATCTGAGAAGATTTTGAATCTATAATATAAAATATGAAAAATTTTGAGTTAACACACTTTTCAAGCAAGCAAGCGATGTGTATTATTTACGCCTGGTCGGCTATTCATTACAGGCAATGCCTGGCATCTTAACACGTTCTTCTATCCATTTTGATGCCAAATCTTATGCCGACATTTGCAGTGAATGGTATGCATATTTCGTTTAAAATTCAACAGATCGAGATGTAAAAAATAAGGCTTCCCAGAAAAATTCATCATACTTAGTTGAACCACAATTAAAATTTTAATCTCGGAAAAGGGGGATCAATAATGAATTGCTCCTATCTCATCGTCCTGTAAAGAGCTCTTACTGTGTTTCGACTGAGAAAAATAATTGCATTTGTAGGAAAATTTCGAGTAAAAAAGCCGACCCATTGGAGAGTGGCTGATTTTAAGAGCATCCTTGTCGTTGACGATCTCGCGCTGAAAGTAATGAGAAAGCACCCCCGAGCTTTATGTGATCTACTAGTACAAAGTGTTATAAGGGCCGTGAAAACCTGGTATAAAGAAACTGATGTAAATGAAATCCGTAAAATACGTTAACGGTTCTCTTTTCAAAGGAAACCAAGAGCGCCCACCTCTACCCTACTTCGCCTGTCCTTTGCGCCTGCACATCCGTTGTGTGGAAAAAGGGGGCTTGAAGTGTCGCGTTGTTCACTGAGTGTACGATTTGGCTATATGCCCCATTTTGTTCCAAGACATCATCATCGCCCTGAATAAATTTACAATAAGCAATAACCTAACTGAGGTTAAGGCGAACGGCTATACGTTATTGCAAGTATTTTAAGCATCCGACTCATATTTTACCAACAAATTTCTCTGCCAGAGAAAAAGCTTAAAATAAAAGTTTGCTTATCTTATATGTAGGAAGACATTAAGAGATAGCTGAAATCTCTACAGCTTGGAAATTTAATTCCATAAAATAATTTCCACATCCGCCGCACTCAACGCCAATAACACACTTACTTTTGTTAAAAATTCCTATGGTGTTTTTTTTTCACATAAAAACTACTAGTTTTTACGTAATTTAAGCGATGTGTTGTGTCATTTATAAGCATGTAAGTAACCGGATAGGATGCATCGCAATTTGGATTTATTCACAATTTGCCGATTGCAATGAACTAAAGTGACGCTGAACTGTTTTTTTTTTGAATTTTTTCTATTAAGATACATACATACTTACATACATTCATAGATGAAATAGTAAGAAACAAAACTGAAAAGTGTGCCAGATTATTGACGGTGGATTTGTAGAGGCAATGAATGATTGGCGCAATCAATAAATGGTTGAATGGGTGTGAATACTCAAGCGCGCAGCGTGTAATTGTCATGTTTTTTTCCGAGTTGCAACTGTGCAAATAATGAATTGGTTGTTCATAAAACAGTGACTACATGCGTACATATGTATGTACTCGTACATCGTCGCATATGTATTTACATACATTTTTTGTTATTTTTTTTTTTAGTGGAAATGAGGTTTTGAAATTTTGATGACAATTTTTTGAAGTTTGATTAATTTTTTTGCGAATAGAGTTAAATTTTGTTTTAAATTATAAGTTCTTATAAACTTTATACATAATCTGGATACCAATACGTAAAAGGCTTTAATATGGAAACAAACATTTTGAACTGGCTTGTCACCTATTTAAAAGTCAAATTGCATTTTATTGACAAGTTGATGAAGTACCTACATATTATATATATACGTTAAAAAAGTCAAATTAAATGTAATAAGTAAGCAAAGTTAAACCTTACAAAATGATGTCAAGTCAAACAAAAGAAGGGTTTATTTCAAAAATGTTTTTTAAAAGTGGTTGGCACTTATATAAAAGTCGAATAAAATATGTATATTTCGTAAAATATTATCCGTTACTTAAACGAAATATTACAAATAGGTGTCAATCCAAACAGGTTGCAAAAGCTTTGCTAAGAAAATGGTTTTGGGAGGGTGTCACCTATTTAAAATATAAAAACGAATAAAAGGGAACCTTCGCAAAATGAAATATATTTTGTCTTTACAGCAAGGATACATTAGATATTACAATGACATATTGACAGTGGTGGATTGGAATATTTGTCACCCCTAGGCAATTCAGAATTGCCGCCCTTTTTCCGATAAGAAAAATATTTTTAACATTGCAAGAGCATACAATTTTTCGTTTCCCAATGAAGATCGATGATATTTCTTGGCGCGTTTTAAAACGGAAAATGATCTGTCAGCGCTTCATTTGAAATGGGAATGCAAAGAAACATTCGCCATGTTATGCCAACGTTAGGGTAAACGGTCTGCAGGCCATCCTCTCTGAGCATTTTCAATAGTTCCGTTGGGGAATAATTCGAAATGTCTTTCTCGATGCAGTATGCCTTGCAGAAGACCATTTCATTTCCCAAATTTTCCTCAAGATCTCGGTAGTAGTAGTTGCTCAAAAATGGTAGATTTTTCAGGCAATTATTCGTTGCTCAAATTTGTCATGTCAGTGAGGAGAGAAAATTTGCGGTAGATTTTTTGATATGCCTCGCGCCTTTTTGTCAATTCTGCTAGAGTAAGGTCCAAGATAAATATGAAAGTATTCACACGGAAGTTGTTACGGCCATTTATACATACATTTTAATTTCTTCTACGCTGCGTCAATGTTTTTTTTTTTAAATTGTGAAAATAGAGAGAGCTTTATTTTCGTACTGATCGAATTCTCCACGAGTGTCGGTTACAACTTTGATGAGTCCGTTGAATAACTCGATCACTTGCTTACTTACTTACTGCATTAAATGAAGTCAATAAGAAGCTCCATAAACCTAGCATGAATGCAGTCTCCAGAAGTTCCAGCTGACTATTTTCTGATTGCGTAATTGATTCTCAAATTTATGTCTTAAAATGTAAAAACACAAATTCTACTTTCAGTGCAGCTAGCTTGAAAAAAATACTTTTTTTCAACTCAAATTTACCATAAAAAAAAAAATATTTTCGGTAACATCATTTATTTTCTTTTTTATAACATTTGAGATCATAACGTTAAATCGATCTTAATGCGGGCGTAGCTGTAAACAAGCTTTTGTTTGTTTGATGCATACATATTTTTTAAGCATTTATAAAATTAAAAAAAAGTTTTTATTTAAAAGCACTTTTCGACACTAAAATTTCTAAAAAATTGTAAATAAAATCTGTTTGTCCCAAGTTCCGAAAGTATTTCGAAAAATTTTGAGAAATTTCCAAAAATTCAGTAAACTACCGAAACAATTTCCAAACTTCCAAAAAACTCTTAAGAGTCTTGGAAAGCCAAAGTAAGGTAACATATTCCAAGAATCGCAACGAAAAAAGATCATTAAAAACCCCGAAAATTTAAACGGAAGTATTTTGCAAACTGTTCCCAAAAAATCTAGAAAAGAGTAAAAAATAATCGCAAAACTGGACAGAATGACCAGACTTGTACCAAGTACAAAACGATTTATTCATACCCTGTATTATTTGACTTCGACAGTTTAATACAATAAAGTACACAAAATATTATAACTTTTATTTGGGTTTATTGTAAACCATTAAATTGAGTACGTATTCAATTATACCAGTCCTGTTAAATAATGATTAATATTCATAATGATTATTAATTAAAGCATGTTTTTTCTTTGATAACCGTTTAATGATACGTTTACCGATATTACCACCTTTTTAATGATTAATAATTAATTACTTAAAAAAAAAATGTTTATTAATTCTTTAATTTTAATTACATAATAATTTTGTTATTTTTGATCATTTTCAATTAAATTCGACTTTTTTTAAATAAATTTTCTTAATTTCTATTATCAATCAACAAGCCAAACTATAAACACAATTTAAAAATATTTAATAACTGCTTGAGTCTTTTATTTATTTTATTCTTATCCAAATCTCAAATTTTATACATTAATTATTACTCTAATAAATTTTTAAAAAGAATAGACTGAAATGTGCAAAGTTAATGAATTTAATTTATTTTATTGAAAACTTTTATTTTTATTTTCGTTCACTCGAAAATTAACTGAAGTATTCATTTTATTTTTAACTAAATTGTTTTCCTTTGCAGATTCAATATTATTAAAAAAAGATAAATATATAGTATTTATTGCTCCTGAAACCTTTTACTTTTAATAACATTTAATAAAAAATGCATTTAAATTTATGTTCGAAAGTTTGAAATATTTATGTATTTAGTTTTGCTTTTAATTAATAGTCAAAAAAAATTTACACTACTTATTGGAAAATCTATTAAAGTGTACTTAATCAAAAGTTTTTTATTGTATATTCATGAATTCATTTAATTTTTTGACTCCCAATGTAGTGGTTTTGGTCCATAATTAGACTAGTATTTTTCTGTCTATTTTGAACTAGTATGAGCCTGGTATATTTCTGATCGAAATCTGACAATTGCCATCTCGTAGGACATCCCCATGTTTAAAATACCAGTTGGTTGCATGGAAAAAAGATAGTTGGCTGACTAGTTGGGCATGTGGTTCATACTAGGTGGGAAGTAGTTTACAACTAGTACATTTGACTACAGGGTATAGGTACTTATACTAAAAATGTACAGTAGCCCTAAAAAGCGTTGTTCTAATCAGAGAAAAAGTAATTTTAAAAACTCATGAATATACATACACAAGAACATATTTTTAATTCCCATAGATCTGGTTGTAAAAGTGAATGTATGTATGTGTTTATATGTAGTGTACGTACTCACACTTTTATGAGGCTATATATATGGGAGCGCTGATAGATGAAAATGCTAAGGTTTAGCAGATAAGAGCTTTTAAAATACTTATGTATGACAAAGTGTTTTGCAATTGTGACAAATTACTTTTTGAAACAATCAATATGCATATATTAGGCTGGGTCGCCAGAAAAAAGTTGGTAGTAAAACCTTATTGGTTAGAGATATATTCTAGAGAATTTTGTAGTTATAAAAATTTCTGTTATACATATAAACGGCAAAAAAGATTTAGATATATATTTTTTTTTATTAAAAAATTATATCTTTTTCTAAAAAGAAAAATAAATCAATAAATATTTTGATGTACATGTATATTAAATTTTAATGAAATTATCATTGGTTTTTGTCAAAAAAATTTATTATTTCTCCGAAAAACCCCAAAATATTTTTATTTTTCAATTTATACCTTTTTATTGTCTAATTTCTTTCTAAAAAAAACTATTTTTTCTAATAATTGGCAATAATTTTATTAAAAAATCCTATATTTTTTTAAGTATTTTTCCTAAAATGCCAGAAAAAAATATTTTTTTTCCAACAAAAAAAAATGGGGGAAAATATTATGTATTTACCAATCTTTTTTACTGTTGTGCTTAAATATTTTTTTCTAAAATTTTAAGATAAAATTTAAAGAACATAAAAACAAAACCTCCAAAAGCATACAACATTCTTACGAGTGCAAAACTTTTTTGGAAAAAGGTTACCAAAAGAGTTAACCGATTTAATTAGGTGTTGAATTACAAAATTTTTTCTTTGTATGGAAATCGACCCGGTCTAATACATAAACATTGTCTAAATGAAAAACGGCACATGTGTCAAAAATGCAGCCAATAAATTTGATTGAAGAATTTAGTCAATTATTCGAATCGGTGGAAAATTTCTACTGAATACTGATAAATAGCAATATACACATGTACGTAGGCATATGTACACACATATTTTTGCAAAAAATAAATTAATTAAAGACGAATAATATTTTATTTTAATTTTAGCGCTTAATTTTCCAGTCTAGCAAATTGTTGCTACTTATTTTTGAAAGTTTATTTTCAATTCTCTTTCATGACATCCGCCTTCCATGAAAAAATTTAATCCAAATCAAAAAGAAATGTGTTTGGCAAACACGTCACAGGGAACGAGTATTTAGTAAATATCCACCAAAACTAAATTACTAATTGCTTTCGGAAACAGCTCGAAACCCCGCGAAGAAGAAAATTTCGCGAAAAAAGAGAATTGAAAAATTTTCAAGGTCTTTCTAATTTATTTTGTTCTTACTAGGCGAATAATAAGTTTGGCGTATATTCGATAGGTCAAAATCAACAAATTAAATGCACTTCAATTTAAGTTTGGAAAAATTAACTATTAGTAAAAGACATATACATATGTACTTATAGATGCATATGCAGTTATTTTTGTCACAAAATTATTACCTTGAGCCACAAAATTTCCAGCAAGATATATTCGCGTGAAGCTTTAACAAATTACTCAATTTCTCAAATAAATATTTTCGCTAAATATCTTTGTCCGTCCAACTTATCTGCGCACAATCGCACAAGTAGCAAAGAGCAATGCTTTGATCTGATTCTCGCATACATTTTGACACACACCGCACTACACACATATCTACGAGTACATATTTATTTATAAAAGAGGAAGAGTCAGTGCCATTAAGGCCCGATGGCTAATGAAGTGAATGAAATGACGAGAGGGTATTAGCAAAAGCGCCAGTGCGTGGGAAAAGCGGTGCGGGTGGTTGGTAAATACATACACAATTAGGCGATAAAGAAAGATTGAATCATCGCAAAGCATAGTTAATAAACTAAGGGTTTATGCACATTGGGCGTCCAAACGTAGTTGCTTTGCGATTACATGACGACTACACTTTCGCACACACGGTCGTTATATTTCAATTAATTTGGCGTCTAAAAAATCACTTTTGGCAGGTATTTTCTGATTTTCTGATATTCTGGTTGATATTTTCGCGAAATATTTACAAAAACCTTCAATTTTTAAAATATGGACTGTGCTGCAACAATTCTAGACATAATTTTGCACATCATATATCTAGTTAAAACTCTCACGTTTATTGAATTTTATTGCAATTATCCACTTTTTAATAATTTTCACAGATTTAGTGCAAAAAATATAAATTTTTATGCAATTTTGATGCAAATATTAACTTTTTCACTAATTTTTCGCCATAAAATGTAAACAAACAATGCGTGCACAACGATTAGCAATCGACAGTGCCGTACTTATCCGTTACTGCAACTTCTACGATTTGCCGATAACTAGCCGATAACGACTAGTGTGCAGATCTCCTTTGAAATGCATGTGCTCGGCTCAAAATTTCAAGGCGAGAGATAACGCAACAATGATTGCACGACAAGTGTGCAGATAGCCTAAGTTAGCATATAGAAAAAGAAAACAAAAAAGGAAAGTCTGAGAAATCAGATGAAAAATGTTTATTTACTTTTGGAAAATGCCCGGTGGTCAGAGAATTAATTATTTGGAAAAATTTAAGGCCGGAAGTAGTTGTACTCGCACGGCTTTGTAAACATAATTTTTTTAGTTGTTTTCACCCAGCAAAATTTTGGAGTCATAAATGAGTCTTTAAGGAGTCCTATTTCGGAGCTATTACGCTCATAATGAGCTCATTTAAGAGTCCGATATGAGTGTGTTTCCCTTCCTACGAATGTCGACTTATATGAGCTTAAATTCATACATCAAATGAGCCTCAATATGAGTCATATTGGACTCTTATTGGCCTCATATACGGCTCATTTTAGACTCTTTTAAAACAAGTTTTGGCCTCATATATGACTCTTTTTGAGACCCTTATCGGCCTCATAAATTGCTACATTCGGACTCTTATTTTAGGTTGCTCTTTGAGTCTTATTCAACTCACTATATTTGCAAAGGCATTCCGCAAAAAGTCCTTGCAAATAACATACATACATACTTACATGCATATACACATTCCAACATGCATTCAATAGCAGCAGCTGAAGCCATGATACAAAAAAGAAGGTAGTTTCAATAAACAACTTTTGACGGATAATACATTTTTTTGAAGTTTCATAAATTGTGAGTATTATCATCGGCCTTGCCACTTTCATAATATTAAAACAATAAATCTGAGTATTTTCCTTCCCATATTTATACCAATGTTGTAATATTTCAAATCAAAAACCATTATCAGTGCTTGGTACTTCTTTTACTTACGTAGCTCGCACTATTTTTTATTCAAAATATATAAAATATAGACTATTAAAGAAGACTTCATCGTAATTGTTCTTTTTATATTATAAAAAAAGCCACGCGCGCATTATGCTGTTATTTTTTCGTTTTCTTATTTTGAATGCAATCATGCGATCTAAAAATCTAATTCTTAAGAATGTTCTTCCCAAATAAAACCTTTTTATATTTTGGTTTAAATTTACTTTTAATTATCGGATGGATAAGGCTCGAGCCAAGAGCTTGTGTGAGAAAATCCAATTTTTGGCAAAAATGTCAGTTACGCGGTTTTGCAGAACGACGATACGCGGTTTTGTACTTTAATACTACGTTCAAATTTATGAGCTAAACATGTTAAATGGGCTTGAACCAGTTCAATGAACAAAAGAAGTTCATAAACTATTTAAATCCCATGCAATTGTTGTTGGAAAATTTAACCGGTTAAATCTTTAACTCGTTTGAAAACCAGTTCAGCGCAGAGTTGTATCAGAAAGCTTTCTGCTCCGGCCAATCAGAAAGACCCAAAAGCTTTCATTTGACACGCCTACGTTCAAAAAATTTATATTCAGGAAATTATTAAAAATTAAAAATTATCAAAAAATATCATAATTGTATGCATGTCTGCCTGTCTAAAAAGAGTCCCAGGCGGTAATTAGTTATTTCCCATGAGGTCTCATCGTACGCAGAGATAAATAGTGCATACGAACTAAACATTTTGAAGTCTCTAAGTTATCCGTATGCGTTAATATCAAGAAGCAGACATTCGCACAAAACAAATTGAAACACAAAGACTTGATTTTGAATATTTGTTTCGAATTGTTATTGGTAATCAAACAACCGTCAAGGTTAACTCCAAATGTTCAATGTGGACGATTGTGTTTTCCAAAAAGCTCTTTTTCATTTAACAAGTTAAACGGGGCAAATTTGAACGTAGTATAAACGACGATATGTAAGTATAATTTTGATCACTTTCCTCATGCGTTCTGAACCCTAGTCATCAACCCCATTTTCGAAATTATGTAGGCGGTATAATTTTAAAGTCCATCATATTCCACATCTTTGAATGTACTGATAAAATCTTCTGCTTTCAAAAAAATATTTTTTCTAGTGATCAGGTAGCATGAATTTGATGAAATGTCACAATTTTATTAAAAGTCAAATGGTTAACAACAACAACGAATGTCATTAAATGGAACTACCTTCTTTTTTGTATCATGGCTGAAGCTAAATTTTGTTAATTTTTTGTTTTCTAATTATTTTCAATTTCTGTATAAACAAGTTTAGATATAAATTTCAAATCTTTATTGTTTTTATATTGGCACAAGGTGCTGGCTCATAACTTGGCTCATATATGAATCCTAAAAGATTCATATAAGAGTAAAAAAAATTTTGTTTTTGAAACTCATATTTCTTACCTACCTAGGACACCTTTCGGACTCATATATTCTGAACGCTCAGAATATGTTTGCGGGGCAATTTCAAATGAACAGTTGCATGTGTGAGTAAATAAACTATGGAATTTCTTTTTCTTTTTCAAAACATATGTACAGGGCCGTAGCTAGGATTTTTGGTTCTGACAAAATATTTTTTATTTTCACTTTTATTTCAACATAGATTGATTAAAAGAAAAATACTAGTGGTATTCATCTAAACCGATAACTTTATCAAGCAGATAATCTTATAAGTTTATGCACTCTGTTACATGAACGACCCACACTCTCTTTTCGTATACACATGCGACAATAGTCGTGTTTTCTTTGGTTATAGAGCTTCATATATTCATAGTGCATAGCTGTGTCACTAACTTTATACTACTAGCACGGGGATAAAGAAATTATAGAAACTACCTCACTAAATTGGAAAAAATTATATTTATGAGATAATATCTATTTAAATAAATATACATCTAACATAAAGGCTATTTATTTGAAGGAAGTTATAAGAAACGATGGCAGAATGTATGTTTGTGTATGAATTCATTTGTCACGGCTACCAAACTTTGCGAATTATCAGTGAAACAAAACAAACAGACGGGATAATAATTGAACCAGATCTCTATCAGGATCATATCGTTGTTGAATTTGCGTGCAAAATTTGTATGCGGATCCCGATTATTGCCTAAGAAAAATAGCTAGAGTTGCGACAGAGTTGCATTGACTTCAGTTTATCAAGTTTATTTAGTGAAATCGCTGGATAAATTTATCAGAAATGTGTAAGCGAGTTTCCATACAAATTTTGACAGTTCATTTATAAGGTTTACACAATTATAAGTTTATACGGTTTACAATGCATTTATAAGGTTTGATGAATACCCTTACTGATAAAAATAAAATATTTCACACAAACAGGGTTGAAATTTTAAAATTGCTGCCCGTATTTTGTTTGTAAGTCAAATATTAGTGGCATTGTGCTACGATGACAGCACGGCCGAGTAGTCATAGTCAACTTATGTACAGCAGTCGAAAAAATTATAGCTGCAGCAAATTTTGACAACTATTATTTTTGTTGTTATTTAATTTTGGTTAGTTGTTTTATAGTTCATTCTTTAACAACATCCGTATATGTAAATACAAGTTTAAAGGCAGTGTCACACGATTGGGTATTTGCCGAAATTTGGTGCAAATCGTATCCCAATTGTGTGAATACCTAAATATTTTTCTTTATTCCAATCACGAAGAATAATTTATTGAAATTCTTCAATAGAAGATTGCTGTATAGTACCAATCTTTTGACTACAAAAAAAAAACAAGTAAGAAAGTCTTAACACCCCTAAATACGGCCTTGCATATAAATACCTCTATGTACCCCTATAGGGTACTAGGTAAGCTGCATGTGCAGGTGCATATATACTTTTAGTTAATTGTATTTACGATACTAAAAATCTATTGAAATTGCGCTTTTTTTATGGGTTTAAATTTACATATGCATGTAAGTAATAAAAATAAAAGGCACGTTATGACTGGCCGGATTTTGTTTTGTTGTAGCTACGCCGGCCTGTACTACAAAATTTTAGGATACATACAGTTATACATTAAATTTGAGACTAAAGTGCAAAATGCATGAACAAATATTTTTCCGTTCTTAAAGTGCCGTGTAAGTGAAAAAATATTGAGCACAATTTTTTAGGTATATAACATGTTCCTAAAATTGTGAATATTCTAATAGGAAATTTTATGAGCTCATCATAAACTTGGTAAGTGCCTCGTACATAGTTAATCTATAACTATTATGAAACTCAACGAAAGTTGGAAATGTCTGGCTATGTATGTACGTTTGTTTGGGTCAAATCTTGCAATAAATTTTTAACCAACTTCCCGATTAGGTAGAGACTTGAATCATCCAACTTAGTTCAGAACCCGATGCCGATGAAATATGAAAGATGAATTAATCCGCTAGGTGGCACAGGAGTCATATGGTTCATATTTGGAATGTATATTACCTACTTGGCAGAAAATGAATTAACAAAAAATTAGCTGGGAGGTGGCGCAGGGTCGATTTATTTCGAAATTCTGCATTTATCTGATTTATTTTATATTTACAGGAAAGGAAACACCATCATTTCGGGCTCTTAAACAAGCTCATTATGCTGGGTGCCTCTAACTGGATTTGTATCTAAGTATTTATGTATGCGCGTTCAGCTAATTTAGCTATCGATTAGGCTTAGTTTTTGGCGTGCGAAAAAAATTATGAACAGCTTTACACCTGGGTGTTTAACCTATGCGCAGGAGTAAATATGTGTGCAAGTACGTACATATGTACGTACATATGAATGGGTATTTATTACAGGCGCATTTATAATAACTACAAAACAGCTGTTGCTCTGATAACACAAAATTACATAGTAACTGCATATGGATATGTACATATAAACTCTTATACATTTCTTGTAATACGTTCGTTTATATGTATGCCCGCAAATATATGTAAGTATACACATGCGTACGCACGTTTTTTTTCTTTTTCTTACAGTTACCTCTATTTATTCGTGCAAATATTTGTCCGAATCATTAGTATATACATTCCATTTGTTCATATTGCCCGCCAAAAAACAATAATAAATACAACATAAGCGAGTAAAAGCAGCGTAAAAGCAAGAAAGGGAAGAAACGAAAACAATAATAACAACAAAGTTCAGACCACAACTAGCCATAAAATGTATATCTCGTCACTGCATATTTAATAATGGATAATCGATTTTATATGTATCTAAGTAAGTGGACGTTGTATGTATGTACTCGTATATATGTATCAGTACGACTAATACGCTTAGCCAAAAGCCCATAAACAAAGTAAATACATACTTACATAAATAAATAGATAATCAAAGCGATTCGGCATAAAAAAATATAGTATGTATGTCTAATGATGCTGAAATCTGGCAGTCGAAATTTAGATATACTCGTACTCGTAAATATGTAATCAGTATAAATGGAATCGGCGCTTATTTTTTTGCGAAATCTGAAATTATGGTGTGTTTTTACTGCAATTCGACTAGTAATTGTCAATTACAGGTTTAAGTTTGAACGGATATATACACTAGTAGCAATGCATACCTCGCCACCTCTTAAAAAAAGGTAGAATTTTAAAAATTAATATTTTTTTTTGTTTCTTGTAATATACTTAGTTCACACTATTACAAAATAATATAAATAAAACTTTTAAATTTTGCACAAAATTTAGAAAAAAATCGTCAAATTTCCTTACAAATTTCTAACTCATTAGTCCAATTTTTCCCAAAAATTTCGGGTGTAATAGCCCATTTAATTTCAGTATAATAATAAACGGTAAGTTAGAAGTGGCCGTCTGGAGATTCACGGTAATGTTTGAAAATTGTTTGCCGACGGTCTTGAGATCTTTTGCTTTTTATTTGGGGGAAAAATGCGCAATATCGCGTGAGGAACAAATTTAAAAAATGAAACAGAATTTTGAGCTACTTCAAACTAGCAGTTTATAAAATAGGCTATTAAACTGCATAAGTACCTTATTTTGCTAAACAATTTTATTAAAAAGTTTGAAATTTTGAAGCATTTTCCTAATTTTTTTGTACACAGTTTGAAATTTGTATTTATGTATAGCTTCTGTTACAGCCCGAATTGTATTTATTTAACCTTTTTTTTTGTTTGCGTGATCAAAAGTGTATGTAAATAATTGCAAGTGGAAGCAAATGTGCAAGTGCCTGTGAGCTTTGATTGCAAAACCAGCCAAATGATAACGCCATGGCTTATCGGGTAGTGATTTGCAATAACAAGAATGTGATAAAAATATTAATTCGAACCGATATCAAGTCCTTTTCTTGTTATTACTACCACCACAGAAATAAAGCACTACTATATTTGGATAAATAAGTAGATTTATTTATATGTACTTATATAGAATTTATGTTTAAAAGTTAGATACTCATATTATATTGACTAACGTGCCATATGTTTTTACTACAATTTGGACTGTTTATTTTATAATACATGCAAGTATACGTTTGTAAATAAACGATCGTCTTTGCGTTTACTTTCACTATTATATAGTAATTTTACATACATATGTATATGTACATATGTATATACATATGAATTCTGTAACCACAATTTACTTTTATCCCCCTTAACAACCCTTCAACCAGTGCCACTAATTCGACTTTGATGGAAAAAGTTTTACAGCAACGCTCGATTGGCGCTTTGTGGACATCACTTACACCCAATTATTTAGTCGATGTGTAGTATCTTTGTAAATATAGTTATGCAAATGAGCTGGCTATTCATAGGAAAATCTCTGACAAGCTTTTAAGTCGTATTAAATATGAGTACATGTTTCACTTTTTGTTTTGTTTTACTTCTCTAGAGGCTTACTTAATAACTTTTAATGCTTAGTAATCGAGCGTTAATTGTCACTGTTAGGGTACAAAAGTTGTGTGATGAAATAAAATATTTTTATAGCACCGACATTAAATGCAGCTCCCTGCGAGATTTCTGGATTGAGATAACTACATATGTGACACATGTAATGGAAATGAGCTATTCCATTTTTTACTTTCCTTAATTTTACTTTACTTTCCCATAGTGAGTCGGGTTGCGGTTTATATGCCCGCTTATTCTATTCGAACGAATTCGCCAAATTTGATAACATTTTATTGTGGTTAGGGTACATTTGCACTTATATTCGCGCAAAATGGTTAAAATAAGAGTAACTTTTTTGCTAATGTTTTTCATTTGACTTCGTATTTTTTGTATTTTATTATTTGTGAGTGGTCTTGGTTTTGTGTGGAGTTAAAAATGTAATAGTAAAAAACGGGGCACCCCCTTAGCTTTTTTCTTTTAGTATTTGTAACATCTATTCAAACTTCCAATTTTCTACTGTAACCAATAGAGGGTGCTCAATAGGGATGTTAATTTTTCAGCTTTTTCCGATCCCGGAATTTTCGGGACGTCGTTATTACAATCCCGGGATACCGGAAATAGTACCGGGATTTTGATATTCATTACTTTTCAACAACTTAAATTGAGAAAATTGCTTCTATGTATATTGTTTGAGAAGCTCTCCTACCATAAAATAAGTAATAAGTAAATGGGTTTGAAACCTACTTTTTTATTTAGAGTGGCATTTTTATTTTTTCTCTCTGACGTCAGGATTTATTTTAAAGGACTTTGTGATTTCAATGATATGATTAATTCCAAAAATTATTCAAAAAATTCAATGCAATGTAGAATAAAAATACGGGTACCAAATGAAAGAGGATATTTCTTTAGATTTAAAAAAAAATTTAAATTTTTTGGATTCACGAGAACGAATAGGTAATTTTTTAAGCTGATAAAGATAGAAGGATGAAATTCGAGGATGTTATCGAGCCTATATAAGTCCTTAAAATGTAATTTTTTCAAAAACAAATATTGCGAAATTTCATGGACAAAATTGTAAAAGGCCATTTTCAATACTACCACCAGTCCTTATGCACCAAAAAATTTAATTAATTGATACCCAAACTTCTCTAAACACATTTCACTGAATTTTTTAAACAATTTTTGCATTACTGACGTCAGAGTGAACAACTAAAAACGCAATTTTACTATATTTGGCCCATGGTTTATTTAATATAATATTTACTATCGCACGGTGTTATATGTATTATGAGCAAGACATTTGTATAAAAATATTAATTATTAAATAAAAAAAGAAATATAGCCAATACTGGTCAAGAAAAGGAGTTTCAATTATTGCCATCAGTGCAAATTACAAATATATCCCGGAATTTTCGGGACCTAAAAAGGCCGAGGGCTCAATGACTTTCGAAATGCCCTACTGGACCCCTTTGGAGCTGGTAAAAATATTGATGATTTTTATAAAAATTAGTATTGCCTTGACAACTGAAACTGGTTATATTTTTTTAGATAATTAAAAATTGAAATGGTCTTAGGTTGCTTAACCAATTGCTTAGTTAATATACAGTTAGCGTCAAAAATATGAATACCCTGCCGTTTTGACGAATTTATTTATTTATATTTTTCATACCAAATTTTTCTTATTTTTTGAAAAAAATAGTTTTGAAAGAAAAATAGCAAAAACCAGCAGACATTTTTTCTATATTTTTATTTCATATAGAAATCGGGAAAATTCAAGCAAAACTAAAACATTTTACCAGGCCGGTTTCAGGATGACGGCAACTACACAATGAGGTTTTTAGACTAGCTTCTCAGTATTTAAAAAAATGTAAACTCTATGCGAAAAATCACCAGAAGACAACTATTACAGCTTGACTTACTTATTTTCGTGCCCAAACTAGAGACTTCTAATGCATATTTTAATTCAAAAACGAGTAAAATCCACTTTGCGAATACTCTTTTTTTCAATTTTAGCCTATGCCCATATCCGAATATACATACATATGTACATATGCATGTAAAATATTTCTTGTTCTTTACTAGACATTTTGTTTAGCTAATTGCCAAATTGAATTATCACATAAATCTTGTATGCGAATTATTTAATAGATAAGTACGTCAACAATACTTAGTACCACATTTTTGAAAGGAAATCAATGTCAGCAAATAAAGATAATAAAGGGCGGTAAAACCTTTTAGGAGTGTTGATAGAAGCGAATAAATTTAAAAAAGTAATATTTGCGATTGAAAACTTTTGCCAAACAAAAGATAAACACAATGTAGTTGACTAATCAAAGAGTCGAAGCAGCGGGCGACTCCAACAGCGATTGAAAATAAAAAGGTGTGTTTGCAGCAAATTTGTTTTTATTTTATTTTTTTTTATTTAGGAATAAAAAACGAAACATTGATTTAAATGCAAACCAATAAAATTTTAATGTGATAAAAATAAAGTATTTATGTACATGCATACATATGTATATACTTTTATGTATACATATTTGTTTGTGAATTTACCTGAGCGCAATTCTACTAAATAAATATAATAGATTACAATTTTAGGGTGTGCATATTTCTATTTACTTTATGTATGTATGTATGTATGTATGTATATAGATATACAGATATATATAATTGAATTGTCTTATGATTATTAAACAATCATTTTCGGTGTTTTTATTTAAAAATATGACAAAGACTGGCTGTGAGCTGAGAGACAGAAAAGAGTAAGAGGGGTTAAAGCTTCCAGGATCATTTATAAATAGCTGAGTGCGTACGAAGGAAACTGATAGAAACGGTTCCCATCGAAGCACTGTAAGAAAGGTTTTAGAACGCGGGTTTGAGCGATTGTCAACCTGTTCAAAAGCCAGTTTCTACTAAAAACTGCATAAAAATAGCCAACAACTTGTAATAAAATGTTCTATGCAATTTAATTCAAACTAAAAGAACTAAGGAATGTTCAGCGACAGCTGAGGTTAGCCAAATGGTTTGGAGCAGCTTTTCTTACAAATAGCTTATACGAAGCACTTCGGAGGCGGCGTAAAACTTTAGGTCCCTCTCCTTTGTGTAGCAACATCAAAAAACACACAAAGTTGGAGGAGAAGCTCGGCCCAACCCCTAGCAAAAGTGTAAGAGCCAAAATGTTATTACCACATTAAATGCAGTTCAATATCAGAAGATAATTGAGAAAAACTTAATACCATGAATTAACGAGCACTTTTCGTAGAAATTTATCTAATTTTCCAGAACAAATTTGGCCCTTGTCTTCGTGACAAAGCGGTAGGTAAGTATTGGTTAATACCATTCTCATAGCTTGGTATTATCATTAAGCTAATTTCCTTTTTGTCCGAGATTTCGACGTTGAAGTGGCGACAAAATGCAATAGCACCGATATAAAGGCCATGAGGAAATCTTGATAAAGACTAAGTTAGCAAAAAGGCAACCAGTACTTCAGCTAAATTGGATAAAATTTTGCAATATTTTCCTAAAAATGAGTATTCCGAAAAGAAATGAGAAAAAAAAATTTCTCAACTTTTTACATCCACTGGATCGTTTTGGGAAAGAAACGAACATACCAAAAATATGGCATAGGAATTGTACCTGAAGCATTCAAAAGAATTTACCTACATTTTTAAACAATTTGTTTTATGTAGTTTGCTTTTTTAGTAAGCTTTTTTTTTAAACAATGCGCCCAGCTTTAGCGTGTTAAGTAATTGCAATAGAAAGGGCGTAACACACATTGTCGCTGAAATACAAAAAGTCGTAGCTAACTAAAAATCCAAAATTTAATTTTTGATTGATTATGCTGCATTTAATCGAATTAAAAGTCCCCACATCGTTTTATGGATTAAACAATTTTAGTCAGTAGTGGCTTTTTTGCAGTTCAACGAGGATGTGAGATATGCCCTTTCCATACTATACTAATGATATGACGGTTCGTATGATTATACAATAAATAGAGTTAACTTCGTGAACTCAATGGCTCTTCTCCAATTTGTCGGATCATCATTACGTTTTCTGAGCCCGATATGTTGCATCGTTCTTAGCAAAAACTTAACGGAGCATTAATTTTGCGAAATAAGCTGATAAGAGTGACCATTAGGGTGGTCCCTAAAACGTACAAAATAAACACAAATATAAAATTTGCAATAAACCGCCTACTTAATTTTTATAAAAAGTCATAAAAACTGGCATTTTGATGTTAATGTTCAAGTTTTAATGTCTATTTTGTAAAAATAAAATAATTCTTTATGAAGATTTTATTCGTGCAAGCGAACGGATACGACGCGACTATTTTATCGCGATCTAAAACGTACAAAAAATCTATAGGAATTATAGCTTTTGAATTTTTTCCCCCATCTTCTGTCTGCTTACCACCTAGTCGAAAAGTAGTTTGTTTTGCACCGCTAAACGCGCCTGGGTTATTTGACCTGAATTGCCCCATATGAATAAGTTTCAATAATATATCAACTTTATTAGATTTGAAGTAAAAATTTTGTCGAATTTTCACAATTTTTTTTTAATTAAATCTTCTTCAAACACTGGTAGAAAATTTCGTGGATGTCTTTATTTTTAACTTAAAAAAAAAAAAATTGGTTTTGATAGGTTTAAGCACTACCCTAATGCGCATATCCTTCGTTGCCCCTTTTACAACATGTGTATTACCTCGCAAAATTTCTGCCATTGGATATGCGAACCTAGTAATTTTAGTTGCGGGAAAATTCAGATATTTAAACTTCAAAGCTTCAAAGACCAAGCATCAGAGAGGCATTTTATGAAAAAATGCAAGATTTGCAAAATTTGATGCTACTTAGTAAAATGGGCAGATGGTTCACTTGACCTGCGCCATAATATTTTTTCAAAAAGGTTTTAAAAATCCATTTTAGTTACCTCAATCAGTGCCATCAAATATCATTGCGGAAGTTAGTCAAGACATATGTATGTAGAAATGGGTATCCGGTGGTCTAAAGGTATACCCTAAATTGGAATAATCATCTATCTTCCCCGCAAGGATGTGCCGCTGGATCATTCCTATGAAACGTTTTTCTTTCAGAGTTGGTTAGATCATTGTTTTTCTTAATAGATTTTTTGCTCTTATGATTCTTTTAACCTTTCCTCGCAGACGCTCTATACTTTTAAGGCCCACATATGGAATTCCTGTTAGCCTTATCACTTTTGGACACAAATAACTCTTTGCATAGTTTACTGATATGTTTTGGGTCGCTAATCTATTAGGCACCTTTTTTGTTAGTATTTTCCAACTAATATCACACATTTGCTGCAAGAGTGTCGTAATGCAAAAAAAAATGAAAACTTGATTAGTTAGGTATGCAGAAATGACCGCTACCATTTTTTGTGTAAAAATTGCATAGCTGTACCGATTACCGGTAGTTTACTAGAACAAAATATGTATTAATTTTTACTATGGGAGTACTTAAATATATGTAAATTCAGAACTTTTAAGCCGTTTTCTCGACTTTTTTTTTGAAATCCTGATTTTTCGAATTTCCAATAAACCGGGTTGTTTTTTTTTATCGAAAAACAAAATCGTGGTTTATCATTTCATATAAATCTTGACCTCCTAATAAATGTTTTGGGTTTTTCGAAGTTTTCAAGAATTTTTCAAGTTTAAGGGAACCCCATAAATTGTTTTAAAATTATATCCTAGGATGAACCATATAATGATCATACTGATTCCAATAATGATGTTTGGCGCTAAAACGTTTTCTACGTGTTTGACCACGCTTCTCCTTCAGTTCGTGTTCTGCTTCTTGATGTTGTGATACAAATGGAGACTTCTAGACTTTTACTACACCCATGAAAAAGCTTTTTTATGGCAGAAGTACATTCGGAGGTTTATTTTGCTATTGCTTGGACCAGTAATTAAACCATGGACCCCCAAGTGGCAATAGGTACATCCAAGCATTCGGCTACGGCGGCAAGAGCATTATTTAAATCCGAAAGTGAGAAAAAATGCAATAAAGTGTTTAAAGGCCAAACTTGAATTTTTTTACCGATTCCTATTTATTTCATTCTTGATCTTAAAAAAATTGAACTTATTTTGTTTTGTTCTTTTTTTTAATTAAAACCTATCTTTACTGTTAATAGTTTTTTGTAGTAATGATTTCATACCAACATAAGCATTTTGACTGTATGGAAACTATGTAAATTAAAACCGGTTGATCCGGTTTTTCTTAAATTCAAAATCGGGAACCGGTTTATTTCAAATTGCAATTTTTCGAATAGCTCGAGAACCGGGTTTGGAAAAAAAAATCGAATAATCGAATACCTTAATTAATAAATTATGTGGACTAATTCATTAAACCCCTTTGAATGGTTTTTTCATAACTCAGCACCTTCCTTCCAATAGCTTTGATATCATTATGGAGAATTTCACCTCCAAATTACTATCAGTTAATCAACCACATAGTTTTACAACATTATTTGAAAGATTTAGTTCATTCGTAATCACTTTTGCGAATCCCGTTTTACGCAAGATATCAGAATTTCAATGCTATTTCAGTTATTATTAGATGTATATAACGACAATTGTGTATCAAACTATTTTTTCTGAAGCTTTTTGTACATTTTGTTTTGATTTCTTTGTATAATAAACACTTCTTGCTCATCAATAAAGAGGTGCGTTTATCTACCCAATTGTATTACAGTATATTTTGCTTAGCTGCACATCCTTCTTTGCACGAAAAACTTGTGCACCTAACCGAAAAAGGCACTTAAGCGAATTTTCTTTACTACTTCAAGAAGGAAGGTATCCGATTCCCTACGGAACCAAATAATGGAGAAGCACTTATTACGTAGAAAATAATGCAAGCGAAATTTTTTTCGAATGGTATCTTATTACCTACATATATAACTACATAAATTGATAGCCATTTTCGTTGTTCTGCGATATGAGCAAAATAAATAAATGCTTGTAAAATTAGGTAATTGCAGGGCCAGTGCAGTTAAACGTAATACTTTCTTTGATAATTGATACTAGTTGGACAATTTTTTAGGCAGGTATCGCCAATGTGCAGGTATGTTGAATGCATCTATCGGAGCAGTTTCCTTATAAATGTTAAAAATAATGTCTCAGATGCGCATTTTGGGGTAGGTATCTTAAATGTGCACTTAAGCATAAAGGCAGCAAAGCAAAATATACTGTATACCCTTAAATTTTTAATAATTTTGCATTGAAAAAATAGTCAAATAACTGACCTAACCTAACTATGGAGGCCTTTTATTTCCTTAAAATCTTAGACCTTCTTAATTTAAGCACTACTATTTTTTGAACAACTGGTTTTGGTGCATATATGCCTGTATTATATTATAATTTAAAATATTTTATCACTACTCTTCAAGTTGTGAAGCAGAACATGCCAAGAAATAGCTTTTAACATTCTATTACTCGCACTACAATTCTTGAACACAACTGTACATACGTATCTCAAATTTCTTAATAAAGTTGTTTGTTTTGTTTTTAAATCTTTTATATTTGGATTTGTCACTTTTATTTTTGATTTTTTCATGACATTTTGTTTGTTCAGAGAAGAGACTTTTCTCTTTTAACCCTCTGCTAGGGCAATCATATTCAATTTATATGCAATTAAGTACTAATAGCACAATTAATTAGTTGAACTTTCCTATTGCTAATTGAACTCAATTAAGGGCTTAACTGCTTTATTTGCTTAATTTAAAGTGGATATGTGAATATAGAATAACACATCATTTGTATTCAATAGGAAATCAACAACCAAAATAAAATTTGAAAATAAATTTTCAAAAATTTAAAAGCAAAAAATTAACATTAAAAATATTTGGCTTTTTACTATTAATTTTACCATGTATCTTACTTGTAACCGGCGCTACTCATTTTACTTTTTTTATTTTTATTTTTGAATTATTGCAAATTTAACTTACACAAACACTTTTATTAATTAATCAACAATTGTTGTGATGAATTATTAACAGATATTCTTTATTTGTGATGAATGTTTTGCGTTTTTGTATTATTATTATTATTTTTTTGTTACTTGCTATATGTAAATTTTTTTACTAGTTAGTTGCTAAATTTGTGCTTAAGTTTGCGCAGTTTCATATTGAATGAATTAGGTAAAGAATTATCGGCATTCTTTGTATGTCATTATTTAGAAAACACGTTTGTGTTTCACATTAAAATAAATTCACATACTTACACACTCAAAATTATTAATCAATTCATTAATTCTCAAAAGATCTTTTTTTTTGCGTTAAATCATTTTAGCATAGAATTTATAATTTTGCTGAATTACTATGTATTAGAAGGTATGCAAATATGTATACGAAAACGTACATTCACAAGTATCAGCAAAGCACAATACTGTAATATTTCTGAAAAATGCTTATATTTTTCGACAATTTTTTGGTTTTTTAAAATTCTATTTTGTTTTTAATTATTAGTGGAATATATATACATATGTATAAATATTAATTTCACTTAATAATTTCATCTATTTTTTTTGGTCGACCTTCGGTTTTGCCCATTTATTTGCAACTTTTTTAAACTTTTTTATATTTATTTACAAATGTATACATATTTAGTAGATATGAAGAATTGTTATGCATAATTTGATTTTTTCAAAGCTGTGAAGGTATCACACAAAAATTATTTATTTTTATATACACTTTTAAGTAAGAGATTTTCCAATTACAAACACATTGGTAAAACATTTTTTTTTTTTAGATTAGTTAAACTCCAATATTTCTTTTCCAATGAATTTTCTTACAGCGTAAAATTCTAGCCTCTTGTAAAATTCAAGTTCACTTGTTGCCATTGACTATTTTTCAGCCGAGATTTTCACCACTTCACTGCCGCACTTCGCAATAATTTATGCATGTCCACGCTCAAATGGCGCCGCGCGCCTTTTTTAAACTCGCACGGAAACGCCTACCACATTCAAAAATGCTCGATCCGCGCCTGACCGACCCGGGTCCAGGCGTGTGCGCATATAGTCGACTCACAGTGCCTACAGTTGCAGCTTCAGTTCAACGTTCAACGTTCATGCTCGACGTTCAGACTCGGTGCCACAAGTGTGCGTACGTCATATTGTTGTTATTGGTGCGTGTTTGCACGTTCTCTACACATGCATATGTACATATGTAAGTGCATGTACACTAAAATATACCAAAAATTGCATTCGCACTATATAGGAAAAAACAACACTTTGCAAAATTTGAAAGACACACACACATAAATTTGTTTGTATGTTTGTAGCAAAAATAAATCGGTGATAACAAGATGACGCGACGCTGCGCGCGATATTTTATGGCCAAAACAACACGTTCTGCGACTTATGTTCACTACA
>NW_023459049.1:73143-79014 GCF_013731165.1 Rhagoletis pomonella | reverse complement strand
CTACTCGAAATTGCTCGTGAGAATAGCGATACCCGAGATTGTGTCGAGAACTCGATTACTCGAATTCGCAGGTATCGAAATGCTCGAGAATGTGCGAGCAGAAATCGAAAGCCCTTCATCCTACATTTAAGTACCACCATAACGTACGTATATATTTATGTCAAGTTATGTGTATCCAAGCGCGCTTCATATGAAGGTGGTTTGTTATAAAATTCTCAAGGTACGTATGCAAGACAAACAAAAGTTCCGGGTTTGCGTTATTGAACGTCAGACGGGATGGCAGGATTAAGATTTACACTAAGATTAAGATTAAAATATCGATTGAGAACCAGATTGCGATAGAGGCTAAGATACGGATTGGGGTTCGGTTTTGGTATTGGGATCGAGATAAAGATTAAGATTATGATTCATATTAAGATCTTAATTATGATTAAGATTAAGTTTGGGCTTGAGATTAAAATTGCGATTGGGACTGAGATTAGGATTAGGATTAATATTAAGATAGATATTGAGATTGGGATAAAGGTTATGGATTAGATAATTATTAACCGACTTCAAAAATAGGAGGTGCTTATCAATTCGTGGGAAATTTTTTTATTTTTTTTATGTATGTTACCGAATAACTTGGGCACAATAGATCTTAAAGTCGCAGTGCTTTATCCACAACAATAATAATACCGCATAACTTTGGACCACGTCAACCGATTTCGATAATCCTTTTTGCATCGGAAAGGTAGTGTCACATACTAATCTGCTTTAGATCCGATCATTAGATCGTGAAAAAATAACGGTACTCCTAAATTTTTATATGAGAATTTGTTATTTGCTTAAAAATTACTTGTTTTTATTATATGTAAAGAAAAATATTCATAAATACCTATACCTAGTAGAATAAGTCTGCTTTCACTTATTCTTGTTTAAATATTCACAATGATTTGCAAGCTAAATTTTTTACCCAAATGTTGTGCGTTAGCATGGACCAGCAAAATTATATAAATATTAAGAAATTGGTTTAATGTTTATTAAATTTTCTAGTTAATTATATAATACTTAAACACCATATAAATCATCGTTTCGAACTGTGTCGAAAAATTTAAAAAAGTTTTACAACAAACTTGTTCATATTTTTTGCAAAAACTCTAATAAAGTGCATGTTTCGAGAAGCTGAGAGTTCGCGTCGATTTTTGATATTTTTTTTCTCGACAATGTTATTGTTTTTTCCATACAAAAAAAAAAATAAAAAATGTCAACATAGTAGCTTTGTATGGCTGAAAATGCAATTTATTTTGACGTAGAACACGTCTTACGTTTCGATATAGAGGAAATGCTCAAATGTTGTGGTTGTAATTTTTAGAGCTTCACGAAAACGCTTATTGCACAAGAACTATTGAAGCGATTGCAAAGAAAAGTATGGCGTTTCCAAAACCTATCATTCATTTTTGTAAGTAACCAATTCGGTTTCTGTAGTTGAAATAATAGGTTCTTTGGACCAATGGAAATATTATCGCGTACAAATTTTATATTTATTGTTGTTATTACCAAAATGCCCGAAAACCGCTCAAAATATTTTGTTTTTGTTTTCTTTAGTAAAAAATTTAAGTTTTTTTCATTCGTTTGGTAAACGGGAGGTATATGCTGATATCTTCTAACTATGTTTATTTTATTCAAATACATATATGGGCATACATGATTTTCCATACAAAATCACTTCGTCATCATTTTGCAAACACGAGCTTGCGCTGGAAGTGAGAGAGAGCTTTTGAGTAACAGATGGCGCAATATTTATAAAGTCAGGTATCGCTTATGTACAGGTATGTTGAATGCATCTAGTTAAAAATAATGCCGCCGATGCGCATTTTGGGGTAGGACGAAAGATGTTGTGGTTTGAAGATATTTTGCAGAGGGTTGCCACCTTGTTACAAAGTTAAATGCAATATAAGCAATAGGATAAATAAATTTCTTCAATATGAATATAAGTAAAAATGGCTTCGAAGAAACTTTATTTCCAAGCGGCATGTAGGAGGGGATGCCACCTGATTTTACAATTAAATTCAATTTCAATTAAGAGCATTAGATAATTCAAATATATATCACAATATGTACAAGTGTCAGACGAAAGAGGTTTAACGAAGTTTTGGTTTAAAAATTATTTGAAAGGATTGCCATCTGTTTGATAAGCCGAATTTAAATAATTATAAGAAATATTGGCGTCAATCAAAGGAGTATTGTGAAATATTTAGTTTGAGCATTTATAACATTAAAGAGGGTTTCCATCTGTGTAAAAAATTGTTAAACTCAAATTATTTAATAAGTCAAATGAATTACTTAAGTATGGGTATAAATCGACATGGGTTAAAAATGTTTTTTTTTGAACTTTATTTAAGAAGGTTGTCATATGTTTTAGAAATTAGATTCAACTTGAATTACGGGAATTAGGTACACTATTTAAATATATGCCGCAATATGTGTGTCACTCGAAAAAGCTTAACCAAGGTTTGGTTTTAAAACCTTTTGAATAGGGTTAACACCTGTTTTTAAATTAGAATTTAATTAAAGTATGCACTGAGAAAAAGAACGCGTTGTAAGAACAAAAAATGTTTATTTGATTACCGTTTAAAAATTATCGTATTTAAATCAAGTGAAAATTGAATATTTCCATTATACATACACTACGTATAATGGAAATATTCAATTTAAATACGCCCGTATTAAAATGAAGCATTTTTCACTGCCGGATGACGCTTTGCACGTCTCGGATGCTTTTTAATATGTAATTAAGAAAGTATATATATACAAAGCATACACAGCGGTGACAACACATACACACATACATGGTATGAAATAATGCACATTTACATGTGTGGCTGTAGCTGAGTGGGCAAAGACGCTTGATAAAATTGTTTGCGCCCAAGAGGGTCCGGGTTCAATTACCATCAGACGGAACATAAAATTAAATTTTTTTCTTCTGAATTACGAAAGAGCATCTGTGCACTTCACAACCACGTATTTTATAACGTACATACTCAAATTTAAAACGAGTTGGGTTGGTGCTCTTTCATATTTTTTTTTTAATTCTAAAATTTTTTTCCCTCATTGTGCATAAGTTAAACGAAATATTAAAATATGACTGGAAACGAAGTTGGTAAGATATCCTTAGTTTGGATATTTAGAATATCAAAGAGGGTTGCCACCTGTTTAAAAAGGTAAACTAAAATTATTTGATAAGTTAAAGCAATTATTAAATTTATGGGTATCAAAAAAAAAGGTGTTTATAAAGGCTTTATTTCTGAACTGTATTTAGCACCGTTGTCACGTATTTAAAAAATCAAATTTAACTTAATTCATCGGGCGCATGAAATATGTAGGTATCACAATGTCAGTTTAGTTTATTCCTTAACTATATTTAGAAGGGTTGCCAGGTGTTTCAGAAGTCTTAGCTAACTTATGCACAAATCCAAGACGAAGATAATGGGAAGACGAACACGAACACTAAGAAGAATATCTCGTATTATACGTTAAAGTTTAGCAGCTGCGGCTCCGTCACAGACTGCAGGTCAAGACGAAGGCGCTGGACTGATCCTTGTTTTTTACGCGGTAGACTTTTCGATGGAATCGCCCATATACATATGTACATATCGAGTGCTTATATTCAATGCCCTCTATATGCAATTTTCACAAAAACGATCTTGTTATGTTATAACCTATCAGTACATACGTGTCACCACTGACGTTAATTCTGACATTGGAATTTAATTATAAATTATTCTGTCAAGCGTTAATATCACCAATGACAGTTAAGTCTTAGGTGGATTTTTAAATAAGTAAATAATTTTTGTGAAAAGTGCAGATAAAGGGTATTGAATATAAGCCCTCGGTATATAATAAAAAATTGTAATAATACAACACATCTTCATCAAAATTTAAAACTTTTTTGAAAGCAGTTGTATAGCTAGTTCCATTTTAATAGAATATGTAAAGTGCAAATTTTTGATTTTTGATAATTTTTTTTTTTACTGCGGGTCGCGCATTTTCTTCCATTCAACGCATTAGCGAAATATATTTTTATATGGAAGAAATTGCACAACACCCTACCAAAATCGACGGCCGCTGTGACTGCGTGGTTAGAGGTCTGCGCAACCACTCCGTAGGACAAAATCTAAATTAGAAAAAGTTGTTTCTAAGAGCGGTCGCCCCTCGGTAGCAATGGCAAACCTTCATGATAAAGCTTCTCATAAAATCCATGTATGAGCGCCAAAATATTATTTTTATTAGAATTGAATGGGCTATAAGTTTAATTAGCCAACAATTTTCTAAAAATTCTGAATAAAAAATGTACAATTCTGATGAAACTATTTTTTTTTAATTTTTGTACAATGTTTTAAACTTGGATTTACTTAGTTTTTGTTATAAATTTAACAATATTTTCATAAAAAATTAATTAATAATAATACACAGTCGAAGACAGCGATAACCTACAGCTCTACAAAATATTTTTCGTTTATCCGCACTAATTACAAGCGCATTAACTACTAAGTACATAGCTACAATATCTTAATATCTTGATCCCTATCTAAACGACTACTAACTTTAAAATAAACAAAAGCAAAACACTGAGCCACTGTTTACCAGACAAAAAAAGTTGCATGAATTACGCCGAAATTCAAGGATTTCATTCGTGATAAATGTACCATAGTAAAAAGAGGAACAGCTTTGGTACAACAACATAAGAACGTCAGCATGGAAAACGGCGTTATAAATATATTACACGTTTTATTGCGCTTCATTCTGAACTGAGAGAGATGAATATAAAGACAAACTCCTGGCAGAAGAAAAAATTTCATTTACTTTCGAAAATATATAATGCATGTATGTATATATGAAATTAAGTGTATAGTATTCTCACATAGATACATATGTACATATGTACATATCCATACGTCAAAAAATGTGATATTAGCACTAAAAATAATCAAAACAACAGGTTTCACGTTAAATTGATATGAAAACTGTTAAATTGATATTATCATGTATGACTACGGTGACCATCCGTCCCGTATTATACGGGACAGTCCTCTTTTTTGACCAGTTGGCTTGGCAATTAATTTCTTTTATACGGGACGCCATGTATTTCTTTTAATCAAGGAATGAAACCGATTCAAAATAACGTTCCGGTTTGGGTTTCGGTTTTGCCAAGTGTTTCGGTTTCGGTTTTGGTTTCGTTCTTCAAAATTTATTTCGGTTTTGGTTTCGGTTTCGTTCCGGTTTCGGTTTTTCACAGAAATTTTGTTGATATTATTTAAATCACAATGTCTTAAACGTTGAGGAAAGAAAATCGAAAATTACAGTTCACTGATAATATCAACACTAGGTTCTTTCCCTAACAATCCGGACCGGATTTGGTAATTAGAGAATAAGAGAAACATTTTCTTTCAAAAATGGAACAAAGTTCAGAAGTACGGAAACGCAAAAACCCACATTTCGTGCCCACAAGTCGAGAATCAGCTGATTCACGTTGTTCTTGTTTTTGTCACTTATACCATGTTCTGACCGACATCGGAAACATGTTTTCGTTGCTAAAACTGGTTTTCGACCTAAAACTTGTATTTTCGTCCATATAAAATCTGTTAAACGAAAACCAGTTTTCGCTGAAAACTACTTGAAAACTCACTTTTCACTCATTCCAATCGGTGTCTTCACTAGTTTTTTTCGATTATTTATCGAAGTGGAAGTCATATTTTATCATCTTTAATACGCCATTTCGGATTTATTGTTAATTGCCTGGCCAAAGCAAATAAGAATGAAAGTTAAAGGTTGTAAATGAAATGAAAATGAAGGAAAAATGTTTTGGTTGTCGGTCAGAACATGGTATTA
>NW_023459049.1:63082-73043 GCF_013731165.1 Rhagoletis pomonella | reverse complement strand
CTACTCGAAATTGCTCGTGAGAATAGCGATACCCGAGATTGTGTCGACTTGTTCAAATTTTTTGCAAAAACTCTAATAAAGTGCATGTTTCGAGAGGCTGAGAGTTCGCGTCGATTTTTGATATTTTTTTTCTCGATGGTGTTATTGTTTTCTCCCATACAAAAAAAATAAAAATTGTCAACATAGTAGCTATGGCTGAAAATGCGTGACACTGTCGGCAATAAAAAATATGTCAAAAATCAACGGTAGACACTTAAACTAGAAAATTTTCGTTGCGCAATTTTCTAATTCTTGTAGAACGTTAGAAATTTGGATTCACATGGCTTTGTTAGACCATATTATTTTGTCACGGAGTGAGTAACAGGCACACATAGTACAAGCAATTCCTTTATTTTATAGAAAAACTTAAAAAAATAGCTAATACTTGTACTGTAAAAAGCAATTTATTTTGACGTAGAACACGTCTTACGTTTCGATATAGAGGAAATGCTCAAATGTTGTAGTTGTAATTCTTAGAGCTTCACGAAAACGCTTATTGCACGAGAACTATTGAAGCGATTGCAAAGAAAAGCATGGCGTTTCCAAACCTATCATTCATTTTTGTAAGTAACCAATTCGGTTTCTGTCGCAGAAATAACAAGATCTTTGGAGCAATGGAAATATTATCGCGTACAAATTTTATATAAATAGAGCATTATAAGGCAAAAAATTGTTGTTAGTACCAAAATGCCCGAAAACCGCTCAAATTATTTTGTTTTTGTTTTCTCTAGTAAAAAATTTAAGTTTTTTCCTTTCTTTGGTATACGGGAGGTATATGCTGATATCTTCTAACTATGTTTATTTTATTCAAATACATATATGGGCATACATCATTATCCATACAAAATCACTTCGTCATCATTTTGCAAACACGAGCTTGCGCTGGAAGTGAGAGAGAGCTTTTGAGTAACAGATGGCGCAATATTTATAATCTAATCGACGTAATACTTTCTTTGGTGATTGGTAATAGTTGCACAATTTTTAAGTCAGGTATCGCTTATGTACAGGTATGTTGAATGCATCTAGTTAAAAATAATGCCGCCGATGCGCATTTTGGGGTAGGACGAAAGAGGTTGTGGTTTGAAAATATTTTGCAGAGGGTTGCCACCTTGTTACAAAGTTAAAAACAATATAAGCAATAGGATAAATAAAATTCTTCAATATGAATATAAGTCAAAATGGCTTCGAAGAAACTTTATTTCCAAGCGGCATGTAGGAGGGGATGCCACCTGATTTTACCATTAAATTCAATTTTAATTAAGAGTATTAGATAATTCAAATATGTATCACAATATGTGTTAGACGAAAAAGGTTTAACGAAGTTTTGGTTTAAAAATTATTTGAACAGAATTGCCATCTGTTTGATAAGTCGAATTTAATTCAATTATACAAAATATGGGCGTCAAACAATGGAGTATTATGAAATATTTAGTTTGAGCATTTATAACATTAAGGAGGGTTTCCATCTGTGTGAAAAATTGTTAAACTCAAATTATTTAATAAGTCAAATGAATTACTTAAGTATGGGTATAAATCGACATGGGTTAAAAATGTTTTTTTTTTTAATTTTTTTTAATAGGGTTGTCATATGTTTTAGAAATTAGATTCAACTTGAATTAAGGGAATTAGGTACACTATTTAAGTATATGTCGCAATATGTGTGTCACTCGAAAAAGCTTAACCAAGGTTTGGTTTTAAAACATTTTGAATAGGGTTACCACCTGTTTTTAAATTAGAATTTAATTAAAGTATGCACTGAGAAAAAGAACGCGTTGTAAGAATAAAAAATGTTTATTTGATTACCGTTTAAAAATGATCGTATTTAAATCAAGTGAAAATTGAATATTTCCATTATTCATACACTACGTATAATGGAAATATACGTTTTGCACGTCTCGGATGCTTTTTAATATGTAATTAAGAAAGTATATGTATACAAAGCATACACAGCGGTGACAACATATACACACATACATGGTAAATATGACATAATGCACTAATCGCGCGCTGGGATGTTGATTCAAACTCCACATTTGAAAACACATTTACATGTGTGGCTGTAGCTGAGTGGGCAAAGACGCTTGCTACAATTGATTGCGCCCAAGAGGGTCCGGGTTCAATTACCATCAGACGGAACATAAAATTACATTTTTTTCTTCTGAATTACGAAAAAGCATCTGTGCACTTCACAACCACGTATTTTATAACGTACATACTCAAATTTAAAACGAGTTGGGTTGGTGCTCTTTCATATGCGTATTTTTTTAAATCTAGCACGGTTTTTTAATTCTAAAATTTTTTTCCCTCAGTGTGCATAAGTTAAATGAAATATGACTGGAAACGAACGTGGTAAGATATCCTTAGTTTGAATATTTAGAATGTCAAAGATTGTTGCCACCTGTTTAAAAAGGTAAACTAAAATTATTTAATAAGTTAAAGCAATTATTAAATTTATGGGTATCAAAAAAAAGGGTTTAAAAAGGCTTTATTTCTGAACTGTATTTAGCACCGTTGTCACGTATTTAAAAAATCAAATTTAACTTAATTCATCGGGCGAATGAAATATGTAGGTATCACAATGTCAGTTTAGTTTATTTCCTAACTATATTTAGGAGGGTTGCCAGGTGTTTCAGAAGTCTTAGCTAACTTATGCACAAATCCAAGACGAAGATAATGGGAAGACGAACACGAACACTAAGAAGAATATTAATACCTAGGGGACCTAGGCTAATATAAAAAGTAATATAATTTAACTTGAATGTGGTCTTAACCAATATCTCGTATTATACGTTAAAGTTTAGCAGCTGCGGCTCCGTCACAGACTTCAAGTCAAGACGAAGGCGCTGGACTGATGCTTTTTTTACGCGGTAGACTTTTGGATGGAATCGCCCATATACATATGTACATATCGAGTGCATATATTCAATATCCTCTATATGCAATTTTCACAAAAACTATCTTGTGATGTTATAACGTATCTGGACATACATGTCACCACTGACGTTAATTCTGACATTGGAATTTAATTGTAAATTATTCTGTCAAGCGTTAATATCACCAATGACAGTTAAGTCTTATATCATTTTTGTGAAAAGTGCAGATAAAGGGTATTGAATATAAGCCCTCGGTATATAATAAAAAATTTGTAAGAATACAACACATCTTCATCAAAATTTAAAACTTTTTTGAACGCAGTTTTATAGCAGTTTGAGCTTGATTTTTGATAATTTTTTTTTTTTACTGCGGGGTCCCGCATTTTCTTCCATTCAACGCATTAGCGAAATATATTTTTATATGGAAGAAATTGCACAACACCCTACCAAAATCGACGGCCGCTGTGACTGCGTGGTTAGAGGTCTGCGCAACCACTCCGTAGGACAAAATCTAAATTAGAAAAAGTTTTTTCTAAGAGCGGTCGCCCCTCGGCAGCAAAGGCAAACCTTCATGATAAAGCTTCTCATAAAATCCATGTATGAGCGCCAAATTCTGAATAAAAAATGTGCAATTCTGATGAAACTATTTTTTTTTTAATTTTTGTACAAAGTTTCAAACTTGGATTTACTTAGTTTTTGTTATAAATTTAACAATATTTTCATAAAAAATTAATTAATAATAATACACAGTCGAAGACAGCGATAACCGTAGGCAGCTCTATAAAATATTTTTCGTTTATCCGCACTAATTACAATCGCTTTAACTACTAAGTACATAGCTACAATATCTTAATATCTTGATCCCTATCTAAACGACTACTAACTATGAAATAAACAAAAGCAAAACACTGAGCTACTGTTTACCAGACAAAAAATTTCATGAATTACGCCGAAATTCAAGGAATTTATTCGAGATAAATGTACCATAGTAAGAAGAGAAACAGCTTTGGTACAACAACATAAGAACGTCAGCAAGGAAAACAGCGTTATAAATATATTACACGTTTTATTGCGCTTCATTCTGAACTGAGAGAGATGAATATAAAGACAAACTCCTGGCAGAAGAAAAAATTTCATTTACTTTCGAAAATATATAATGCATGTATGTATATTCGAAATTAAGTGTATAGTATTCTCACATAGATACATATGTACACATCTACATATCCATACGCCAGAAAATGTCATATTAACACTAAAAATAATCAAAACAACAGGTTTCACGTTAAATTGATATGAAAACTGTTAAATTAATATTATCATGTATGATTACGGTGACCATCCGTCCTGTATTATACGGGACAGTCCTCTTTTTTGACCAGTTGTCCTGGCAATTAATTTCTTTTATACGGTACGCCAAATGTTCTGTATTTCTTTTAATGTCCTGTATTTGCCCCGTATTCGGGGTTCAGTATTTCGACGCCTTAAAAGCTGATTAAAATGGCATGCCTATGAACCAGTTTTGAATGATGTTGGGATATGATCGTAACTTTCTCCATAACCAGTTATTATTTTCTAATCTGAATGCCTGTGCTTGGAATAGATGAACAGATACAACGACCAAAAGATAAATTAGGATTCTATATTTTAGCAAGGTTCGGCCATTTTTCTTTTGTCTATTTAATGTTTATGATATTTTTAAAGTGAAGCTCTTTTCCTAACAAAAATCATATGAATCCAAATTTCCGACTTTCTGCAAAAACTATGAGAACTAATTCTACAAATTTCCACCAAAATTTCAAACTTTTTAATTAGAACCTTTAGAAAAAAATTTGGTTGCAGTTTTGTAGCTCATTAAAATTGAAATTGAAATTTAAAGAAACTTTTGTAAAAAATTTTACCGAGTAAAAATCTCGAGAAAAATATCCTACAAATTTGTGATGTTACTTAGGGAGGCTGTTTCAAGGCTAATACATACATCTAAGATCATTTAAGAGGGTGTTAAGATTTGTTAGCTTTTATGGAAAAAATTAGCAAAAATATTTTTTGTCCCGTATTCGGCTCGCATAAATATGGTCACCGTATGTATGACATTGTCATATCAATTTCCTATTAGCCCGATCACTTTTTCAACGAAACAATTCCAGGAAGAAGCTTTTTGACGCAATTAGGTGTCTCCAGTTTAGGTCAACACAAAATGCAAATTTTTCATACATAGATACATATGTACATATGTATGTACAGATACATACGCCAAAAAATGTCATATTAACATTGAAAATAATCAAAACAACAGGTTTAACGTTAAATTGATATGAAAACTGTTAAATTGATATTGTCATGTATGACATTGTCATATCAATTTCCTATGTTAAAATTCCACGTTGATACTCTTGTACGTGCGTGCAAATAATTCTCACTTAAAAACGCTGGCTCCATTAAAATTCGCATACATTTTTTTTTTACACGATTTAAAGTACGGACAGTGAGGGTTTTTGATAAGAATAATTCAGGAGGTTAAGTTTACATTGAAATAAAAGTGAAAATGAGCGATAACTGCTTAATATTTGGCGAAAATGCGTCGCTGGCTGAGGATGACGCAGGGCAGCATATCTTTCTGGAAGCAACGCCTGCATTAATCGGTCAAAGTGGAGGAATTCTAACGCAAGTTACTCAGTGTGAGTCATTATGTGGAAATTTACAACAGGTATGAACAGATTTTTTTATATAATAGGCGTATTTGACATACATACATACATATGTACATAAGTAAATGGAAATGGTTGCTTTTACACCTCAAACGAATATATGCATGTATGTATATGTATGTAGGTACTATGTATAATTGTAAAAAACAAACACGGCTAATATATATCTACATATGTATGCGCAAATGCACATAGTGCCGTTAAAATAAAAGAATCTCAAAACTTTAACTAATTTGGGCATTTTTTCTTTTGTTTATTTGATGGTTATTCATTTTGCAAAAAAGTCTAGCTCATTATGTATTAAACACCATACATATCGAGCCCTAACCGCCAAAATAACGTAAGCGAAATTTTTTACAAAATTTTCTTTTTGATGCAGAAATGTATCTAGATGCTCTAGGAATATTTCTGCATCAAAAAGAAAATTTTGAAAAAATGTCGCTTACGTTATTTTAGCGGTTATGGCTCGATATATGTAAATCCACATATCACACTTTGTACAAAAGGTATGAGAATTCAAAAAATTTTCACAAACGTTCCCAGTTTGGGTAGCCCATTAATTTTTAGTATAAAAAAGTAAAAGTTTTCAGTTGTTAAAAAAGCACGTTCATTTTTTTTTAGCTGACGGTGTTAAACATTTGGTTCCATACAAAGTATTTATGTACTAAAGTTCAAAATTTTTTTTTATGTGGAGGAAAATGCATTATACCGCCAGCAAAAGAACTACAAAAAACACAGACCTGCGATGTTTTCTCCCTTAAAAAACTAATAAGCAATTCGGGTAGGTGGCTTCGAAAAAATTAGCAAAAAAACTGCCGATAAAAGTACTTTTTAATTTTTCTTAGTGTTACCGCGTTCTGCGTTAAGTTTACGGTTCCAAAAGTCTTTCTGATTTTTTAGTCCTTAGGGGTATTTTCAACTAAAACTGTTGTTTTTAAAGTAAAAATTATATTTTAAATAAACTTATTGTTGTTTTTCTTATAAAAATTGTTAGAACTTATTTATTTTTCTTAGTTAAGCGCGTATTACTGCGTTAAATTGGTATTCTGATTCACTTTGACTTCCTAGGTATATTTTTAAGTTATGCTGCTTGTTTTCTCAGTAAAAATTAAATTTTAGGTTGACCGATGTTTGGCTTTTCATGAAAATTGTTAAAAATTTTAAAATATTCTTGTCAAAAAAAAAAAACAAAATATCGATCTGTTAGAAAGAACAAGGCTGCATTATAATTGGATATGCCTAGATAAAATAGTCAAAACTAGTCAAAATGTTGAGATGATACTTTTTACTGGCACTAGATGTAGGGACACGATATCGAACCGAAAGTATCGATATAGTACTCAATTGAAATATCGCTGTAAGAATATCGTGATAAAAATACTCGTTATTCCAAATATCGATACCAAAATCGAAAATTAAATCTGAATATTGTTTGACCAATTTAATAACTGTTTGCTTATGTAGAGGTAAGTGTGTTAATTGACATCACCGAAGGCGCGGTGCCAACCTAAGATAGAACACATTTGCACTCTTTAAAGCTGTTTATGCCTCGGGGCTAAATTCGAACATAGTAAGTTAATGTTTAACATTCTGTTAACGTTGCGATACCACCTGTTAATCGCCCCAGCGCCGAACGGTTAACTCTACTAAGGTCCCCTTTAGCTTAATAAACAGTTGGATAGGTTAACGTTAAAAAATAGACAAATAGACTACTCACTTCTTTTGCGAGACGGAAGGGGACATGTTCCAGCCACCACACTCCATCAATTCTTCGAAAGTGATCTGTAAACCATACATTTATAAATACATAAATACATTTTGCAAAACCGCCCATCGCCCGATTGCAAAACCACCTACCTTACGGCACTCAAATTTTACAGGATAGCGAAAAGCGATTTATTCTGTGAAGGCATTGCCTTGATAGGCGGCATTTTCTCTAGCTATTATTTTACAAATCTGTACATTGAATTTAACGATTTGTATGCTTAAATTTCGATGCCTGGAGTTCAGGGTTACAAAATCTCATTTTTGCCACAACGGCGATTTAGGCGATTTTGCAACTGGTCGATGGGCGGTTTTGCAAAACCATCGACGATATCTCTATACACACATATTAGAAGCGTTGAAGTCAAAATAAAAAAAACATATTCGACATGCAATTCATGTTTTATTTGCGTTGAAAATTAGTTTAATAACAATTAAAGAAAAACAATATAAGTTTTAGTAACGTCACGTCATGTAACGTCACGTCAGATACTTCGGCTGATAAAAAAGGAGGAAAGAGTTTTACATTTTGGAAAATTAACTTTCAATATTTTGAAAAATGTATACAAATAGTCTTTCCCAATTCCCAGAACTTTTCAATTTTGACGTTTTCAATTTAATTTTTAACATTTCGTCACGCCACGCCAGACTGGAAATGCACATACATATGTACTTTCCCTTAAGTACATTGAAAATAATTTAATAAAATACTATAATTTTTAATATAATGTTCAAAATTTTATTTTAATTAAATTAACTTTGTAATGTGAATTTATGATTCGATACGATACCAGGGTTCTGGTACTCGATTCAAAACAATATCGTTTCAAAACTATCGAGTAAAAAGTATCGGTATCGAATGGAAAAATATTGATATGGTATCGTATCGTATCGAAATTCGTGTCCCTAACCAGATGTACTTAAAGCTGTATCGATATTTACTCATCACAATATTATAACGTTGTTTACCTAAATAGATTGTCCAAAATAAATCAGGAGGAGTTGAAGATGACCAATTAAAAGAACTGTTGAGAGAGATGAGCATGGAAAGCGCTTTTGATGCCCTTTATGGTAATTTTTTATTTTATAATGCAAACGTTTCATAACGCGTAATGTTTTTACTGACCAATGAAAAGCTTGTGGATTCACATATGACCGCTTAAAATACATAAACTCTGACGACTTGGCGTTGATATTTCCAGGGCAAGAAAATATCGGTTATAGAGCAGAACTTGGAGAAAAACTCCGTCTGTGGAAGCACCAGAACGTAATATAAATAAATACTTTCTTATGAAGTTGTAACATATTTTTTAACGATTTATTTTTCAGTTTCCATATCAATGTCTATCTTCTCTGACTATGAACTCAACTGTTCAAAATTGGATTGAAAACCAACCTCTTAACTCATCAGCTAGCAGTTCCACTTCGGCTAGCAATTCAACTTTTTACTGAACTCTCAATAGTGGCTAAACAGTTTAAAGATGCTCATGGTTTGGCACCTTCAATGTAATATTTTCAGCTTCGAACTATTTTCAATCTTTCTTAGGGCCAAATTCACAGTGCACAGTTAACTCAGAATTGGCAGTTAACTACAGGGCTCGAATCGTCACATACGATATCGTATTACTCGTCACGTAAAAGCCCCGTTTTCGGATTATGACATACGTGAGCGTACTCTTTATCCCATTCAGCTTCTACGACTGACGGTATCACGTAATTTTATTTCGTATGGTTTTCGATCCGTGAACGGATGTTACGATTCGAGCCCTGATTTTCAGTACTGTTAAAGGCATACCCAAAACGATTTGAAACATTTCACCGAAAGTGAACTATACCACCACAACCTAAAATAATTCAGCTTGATGTACGTTTTATAATTTTCCTGAGTTTTGCACAAAGTTTAGAGATTTAATTTTTATGTTTTTGGTGTAAAATGAACTATATTTTTATAAAAAATTATCGAAAATAAATTAGAATAAAAAAGCTTTGCATATATTGCGAAAAATTCACTGTGCCAATACTTTTGTTCGTATGTATTTGAATTAAGCCCCAGTGGGAAAATGTTTGGGATGCATAAAGAAATATATAACCCCTATAACCTATGCACGAAAAGAATTTCTCTTCAGCGTTATCATACGAAAGTAATTTATGGAAATTATAAACGAAAAAATAACGTCCGTGACTCAGGGTTTGGACCCCTGATCAACAAGAAGGTACTCGAACTCATATCCATTCGGCTATAGAGGATGATAAAGTGTCATAAAAAAATATATGGGCGATTCCAGCGAAAAGTCTGCCGCAAAAAAAATAAAAGTCCTATATCTAACTCATTTATAAGCCGATTAAGCTGATTTTTATAATATATATTGGTTATATAAGCAGAAACATTTATCATAGTTGTTAATATTTCCTTGGTAGAGAAGGGTAAAGCGTGCCCATTTCCCCACTAGGAGTGTACAGCGTGGCGACGAATAACTGTTACCCAGATATTTTTGAGAAATAAAAGAGTCCTTTATAGATTTTGCGAAAGAAGTATTTTATTGTTATTTTTCCACAGATTTTACTTTAGTTGCATTA
>NW_023459049.1:61300-62982 GCF_013731165.1 Rhagoletis pomonella | reverse complement strand
CGGTTTCGGTTTTGAAAAACGAAACGGTTTTAAACGGTTACGGTTTCCGTTTGGGTTTCGGTTTCATTCCTTGCTTTTAATGTCCTGTATTTTTCCCGTAATCGGGTTTCAGTATTTCGTCGCCTTAAAAGCTCATTAAAATGGCATGCCTATGAACCAGTTTTGAATGATGTTGGAATATGATCGTAACTTTCTCCATAACCAGTTAATATTTTCTAATCTGAATGCCTGTGCTTGGAATAGATGAACAGATACAGCGACCAAAAGATAAATTAGGATTCTACATTTTAGCAAGATTCGGCTATTTTTCTTTTGTCTATTTAATGTTTATTTTTTGTTTTAAGTAAAGCTCTTTTCCTAACAAAAACCATATAAATCCAAATTTCCGACTTCTGCAAAAACTATGAGAATTAGTTCTGCAAATTTTCACCAAAATTTCAAACTTTTTAATCAGAACCTTTAGAAAAAAATGTGCTTGCAGTTTTGTAGCTTATTAAAATTGATTATAATAAGGTGCAAGTACAACGTGCTGCTCATTTGCTTCACTTTCAACAAATTGTCGAACATACTAACTTTGTAGGAAAAAAATGCATAGCACCGTCGACAAAGAAAAAAAAGACAAAAATTAACGGTAAGTCCTAGCTACTTAAAACTTGCACTTTATCGTACTAAAATTTAAAGAAACATTTATAAAAAATTTTGTCGAGTAAAAATCTCGAGAAAGATATCCTACAAATTTGTGATGTTACTTAGGGAGGCTGTTTCAAGGCTAATACATACATCTAAGATCATTTAAGAGGGTGTTGTTAGCTTTTATGGAAAAAATTGGCAAAAATATTTTTTGTCCCGTATTCGGCTCGCATAAATATGGTCACCGTATGTATGACATTGTCATATCAATTTCCTATTAGCCCGATCACCTTAGATTTTTTCAACGGAACAATTCCAGGAAGAAACTTTTTGACGCAATTAGGTGTCTCCTGTTTAGGTCAACACAAACTGAAAATTTTTCATACATAGATACATACAGCACATAAGTATGTACATATACATACGCCAACAAATGTCATATTAACATTAAAAATAATCAAAACAACAGGTTTCACGTTAAATTGATATGAAAACTGTTAAATTGATATTGTCATGTATGACATTGTCATATCCATTTCCTATGTTAAAATTCCACGTTGCTACTCTTGTACGTGCGTGCAAATAATTCTCACTTAAAAACGCTGGCTCCATTAAAATTCGCATACAATTTTTTTTACACGTTTTAAAGTGCGAACAGTGAGGGGAATAATTCAGGAGGTTAAGTTTACATTGAAATAAAAGTGAAAATGACCGATAACTGCTTAATATTTGGCGAAAATGCGTCGCTGGTTGAGAATGGCGCAGGGCAGCATATCTTTCTGGAAGCAACGCCTGCATTAATCGGTCAAAGTGAAGGAATTCTAACGCAAGTTACTCAGTGTGTGTCATTATGTGGAAATTTACAACAGGTATGAACAGATTTTTTTATATAATAGGCGTGTTTGACATACATACATACATAAGTAAATGGAAACTGTTGCTTCTACACCTCAAACGTATGTACATATATGTATGTACCCTGCAGTGAAACCCCAAACTAGTCAGGAAAAATAACGGGTGATTTTTTAAGAGCTTGATAACTTTTTTTTTAA
>NW_023459049.1:53436-61200 GCF_013731165.1 Rhagoletis pomonella | reverse complement strand
TACTAGTTGTGAGGTAGTTTACAACTAGTACGTTTGACTACAGGGTAGGTACTAAGTAGGTACAATGTATAATTGTAAAAAACAAACACAGCTAATATATATGTATGTGCAAATACACATAGTGCCGTTAAAATAAAAGCATCTCAAAATTTTAACTAATTTTGGCAATTTTTCTTTTGTTTATTTGATGGTTATTAATTTTGTAAAAAAAGTCTAGCTCCATTATTTATCAAACACCATATATGTAAATCACATATCACAAAAGTTCCCAGTTTGGGTAGCCAATTAAATTTTATATAAAAAAGTAAAAGTTTTCAGTTGTTAAAAAAGCACGTTCATTTTTTTTTTTAGCTGACGGTGTTAAACATTTGGTTCCATACAAAGTATTTATGTACTAATGTTAAATTTTTTTTTGTATGTGGAGGAAAATGCATTACACCGCCAGCAAAAGAACTACAAAAAACACAGACCTGCTATGTTTTCTTCCTTAAAAAACTAATAAGCAATTCGGGTAGGTAACTTCGAAAAAAATTAGCTAAAAAACTTCCGATAAAAGTACTTTTTAATTTTTCTTAGTGTTACCGTGTTCTGCGTTAACTTCACGGTTCCAAAAGTATTTCTGATTTTTTAGTCCTTAGGGGTATTTTAAACTAAAACTGTTGTTTTTAAAGTAAAAATTATATTTTAAATAATCTTATTGTTGTTTTTCTTATAAAAATTGTTAGAACTTATTTATTTTTCTTAGTTAAGCGCGTATTACTGCGTTAAATTGGTATTCTGATTCACTTTGTCTTCCTAGGTATATTTTTAAGTTATGCTGCTTGTTTTCTCAGTAAAAATTAAATTTTAGGTTGACCGATGTTTGGCTTTTCATGAAAATTGTTAAAAATTTTAAAATATTCTTGTCAAAAAAAAAATATCGATGTGTTAGAAAGAACAAGGCTGCATTATAATTGGATATGCCTAGATAAAATAGTCAAAACTAGTCAAAATGTTGAGATGATACTTTTTACTGGCACTAGATGTAGGGACACGATATCGAACCGAAAGTACCGATATAGTACTCAATTGAAATATCGCTGTAAGAATATCGTGATAAAAATACTCGTTATTCCAAATATCGATACCAAAATCGAAAATTAAATCTGAATATTGGTCTAATTTTCTAACAAATATTGAACACTTTTGCAATTTAATAACTGTTTGCTTATGTAGAGGTAAGTGTGTTAATTGACATCACCGAAGGCGCGGGGCCAACCTCCATCAATTCTTCGAAGGTAATCTGTAAACTGTACATATATAAATACATATCGTCGATGTTTTTACAAAACCGCCCATCGCCCGATTGCAAAACCACCTACCTTACGGCACTCAAATTTTACAGGAGAGCGAAAAGCGGTTTATTATTTGAAGGCATTGCCTTGATAGGCGGTATTTTCTCTAGCTATTATTTTACAAATCTGTACATTGAATTTAACGATTTGTATGCTTAAATCTCGATGCCTGGAGTTCAGGATTGCCAAATCTCATTTTTGCCACAACGGCGATTTAGGTGGTTTTGCAAGTGGTCGATGGGCGGTTTTGCAAAAACATCGACGATATCTCTATACACACATATTAGAATCTTAATAAAGGTTGAATTATATTCAATACCACGTTCTCGATTCCATTTTCTTTCTATTTTAAAATCGGTGTGAATGTGCAACATACTCTTGCTGCGATGTTTAACAGTCAAAAATATATCCATATTTCTTTATACATAAGTTCCAGAGTAGATATAGACATATAGGAAAAGGTCATAGTATAACATAGATTAAAGAATGGGACTGTGCATTTATGATACGATATGATACCAGAGTTCTGGTACTCGATTCAAAAAAATATCGCTTCAAAACTATCGAGTAAATAGTATAGGTATCGAATGGCAAAAATATTGATATGGTATCGTATCCTATCGAAATTCGTGTCCCTAACTAGATGTACTTAAAGCTGTATCGACATTTACCCATCACAATATTATAACGTTGTTTACCTAGGTTGTCCAAAATAAATCAGGAGGAGTTGAAGATGATCAATTAAAAGAACTGTTGAAAGAGATGAGCATGGAAAGCGCTTTTGATGCCCTTTATGGTAATTTTTTGTTTTATAATGCAAACGCCTTATAACGCGTAATGTTTTTACTGACCCATGAAAAGCTTGTGGATTCACATATGACCGCTTAAAATACATAAACTCTGACGACTTGGCGTTGATATTTCCAGGGCAAGAAAATATCGGTTATAGAGCAGAACTTGGAGAAAAACTCCGTCTGTGGAAGCACCAGAACGTAATATAAATAAATACTTCCTTATGAAGTTGTAACATATTTTTTAACGATTTATTTTTCAGTTTCCATATCAATGTCTATCTTCTCTGAGTATGAACTCAACTGTTCAAAATTGGATTGAAAACCAACCTCTTAACTCATCAGCTAGCAGTTCTACTTCGGTTAGCAATTCAACTTTTTACTGAGCTCTCAATACTGGCTAACAGTGGCTACACACGACGAACATATCCGCGCACATGCGCGGCTTGCGGGTCATATTCGTCGTTTGTAGGGCGGTTTGCGAGCATGCTCGCCAAAAATCAAAAAATTTTGATTTCCAGCGAGCATGCTCGTCGTTTGTAGCGTGGTTTGCGAGCATCGCATTGGAAACAAAAACAACAACCTCATTTTGTGTTGATGCTTGAATTGTGCACATCGGCGGATAAATGCATCCAAGCCATGTTATTTAATTGAATTTTTGATAAATGAGGCTAAATTACTATAAGTATATGTATGTACGTACATACAAGTAAAGTATAAATAAATTTAAGTATCACATACATAAAAAAGTTAAGTTAAAAGCATTGCAATTGCATCATCCGCGTCTTTCCTTTCTATGTTTACGCTTTGAGTACAAAATTACTTATGAAAATCACTCTCAATAGTGGCTAAACAGTTTAAAGATGCTCATGGCTTGGCACACAGTAGTGACCTTCAATGTAATATTTTCAGCTATTCAAACTATTTTCGATCTTTCTTAGGGCCAAATTCACAGTACATAGTTAACTCAGAATCGGCAGTTAACTACAGACTTTCAGTATGTACTGTTAAAGGCATACCCAAAACGATTTGAAACATTTCACCGAAAGTGAACTAATACCACCACAATCTGAAATAGTTCAGCTTGATGAACGCTTTATAAATGATGGTACTGAAACAATTACTCAAATAGCAAACTCAAATAAACATTGTAGCTAAACGGACAAAACTAAAAAAAAATAAGACTAATGTGGTTATGAAAAAAATTTCAATCGTTTTTGCCATCATTTTTGTATTAGACTTTTCTCTGTATACATACATATGTACATATGTATATATGTATGTATTTGAATAAAACCCCAGTGGGAAAAGGTAATGTTTGGGAATGCTTAAAGAAATACATATATAACCCCACAGATTTTACTTTAATTTGATTAATTAATTTAATTCTGATTTGCAGTTGCCAGCAGTGTAAACTTTGAGAGATAAATATATGCGGCACGGCACGCAGATCTTTTTCAGATGTATCTTTTCATAGAAAAGACATAAAAAAGAGAAACCGTATAGGGTTGGTCGAATGAAGGGCTGTCCTATAAAGGACCCTTTTATCTTCCAAAAAAAGGAGTAACAGTTATTCGTCGCCACCCTGTACTACGTGTTGGTCATACTCATTTAAGCAAAGACTTGTAAACAAAAAATGTTCATTATAAGGTGATTTCAGGTATCGAACCTATCGAGTGATGGTGCGCGTCTCTAACCACTCGACCACGGCGGATTGATCTGCATTGCATAAATAGTGGAATTTAGGTAAGTAAAAAGCAATTAATGACGTTTTCAGGTATATAAGTATGAAGTGACCAATAATAAAAAATATTTTTTAATATAGCGCAAAGGGAAGGAGGGGAAGCATATGAAATGTGGCTTATCGTTTTGTTTTTTTTGATAATGCCTGCGGAAGAGGTGCATACAAACTTATATAGGAAAATCAACAAAGTTAAAAGGATATAAAAGCAACCGCGTAAAGAATCATAAATTATCAAAAGTTTACCTGCTAATATATATACATACATACATACTTATGTATCTACGTAATAACTCGTATCTTGAGCTACAAACAATTACGGTAGCGCTCCTAAGCATTTATTGTCAGCTGTAAATAGTAAATAGTAAATACCACATAGTATGAAGCGAACGGTAAATAACAAATACACAAAAAGATAATAGGGGAATTCGCTCTTCTGTCTATTCGTTGTATGTTGTGTAATTGTAACTGCATGAGGGTGTGATTTGTTGTTGCTAGCGGTACATCAAATACACATGCAACAACAACCACACTCTCCTCCACTTACATTTACGCAGGATACAGCGAACACACAGAAGCGCGAATTTCGCAAATGTTAGAAAAAGTGATGTACATTACGGTTATAACTTTTTTAGATTTAAAAGCTTGCAATGGCATTCCAAAAAGGTTAAATATTATGAAAAAGTCTCACACAAAATCTATTGCAAGCAATTCAAATTGATAACTGTACGAACAAAATCTATTTGAACTAAAATTTTTAAACAATCATCCTCTGCATTAGTCGTTTGTATGCTATGAAACGGCACTGCTCACCAAATTTTTTCTAAACAAACTACTTGCCGTAGAGAAGAACTAATTAATTACCCTCTTGAATTTTCAACAGTTTATTATGTGATTTACATTTTTTCCAAATATGCTTTTCACTAAAAGGTTCAGTGTTAACTTTCTTCCTCACCTGTCACGAGAAATCAGTTTTGTGGTATTTTACTTATGTTACATATTCAACTAATTTTAATTTTTAGATAGGCGGCAACCCTGTCCAGAAATACTTACGGGTTAAACTTTCTTCAAATCCGTTTTGCGTTATAACCTAAACCCGTAAATAAATACTACTTGCATATTAAACTGCGAATCATATTCTTCACTCAGGACCGTTTTCTCGACTGCCTGTTCAATTTATCTTCCCGGTAAACACGTATACTGCTTTATCGGTCATATGCATATGACAGGCAGTCAAGATGTGGATTAAAGTTTTGTTTTAAAAATATCTCATTAACCCTTAAAAGCCTGTTGTTTTTTGAGATGAAAAACTAATGTTATCAAAATCAGGTGAATTAGGTAGAAAATACCTGTTTTGTTCCTCTCGGAACTCCTAGATACCCGGACATCAAAATTAAGAACTAAAATCATTTTGTACCAAAAATAAAAGTTTATATCGTTACTTTAACTCACAAAGGCCCTAACCAACACTTTTTTCGAAACTGCTTTTATCACAGATTTTGGTAGGATGTATTGAAATACACCTTCTATAAAAGTTTTGAAGTCTTAGTACCAAAAACAACGAAGGTATATGAAACTTTTTAAAAAGCCCTCTCTGTGTTTGATACCTATTAATAATATAATAAAAACAAATTCATGTAATACTTTTTTCGGCTCTGTTTGATTAGTCACTGCGTGATGCCTTTTGTAGAAAACCATCATAGTCATATCACACGTGTGGTGGTCCACTTCCGTGATTTTATACGATATGACAAAGACCGAGTGACGAATCCAAAGGGTCAACACCGGCTTATTATTTATTGTATTCAAGAATAATAGGCGTATTCTTGTTTTTGTACGAATCGAAAATTTGAAATTTTGTACAGAAAATGATAGGAAAATTTCGTGATTTCCGATTCGTACGAAAATAAGAATATGCTCCAATATTTGGACATTGAATGCTTCCCATAATTTTTTTCTTTTTATAATATCGCTCAACTTTTGGTGCGTTCTCGAGCGTTTGACAATCGCTCGATAGATATAAGTTCACTCCATACATTGTTGAATCTTATTATTATTTCATTGCACTGTTGTGACATCGATTCAATGGCACGTTCAATCATACCCTTCGTAATTGTCTCGGTTGGCAAATTTCTGCCGTAATTTGCATAGCGAACGTAGTGGGCAGCGAATAGATCCGTTGTGTTCGCAAACGCGCTCAAATTTGATTAACTTTACTCACGAATATCCACAGAAGAAGCAAGTTATCATCCCACGGGTGCGGTTTTTCTGACATACATATACTTCAGATAGTATTTGAATTTGGTCGCATATATTATTTGCTCGTCAACAAAAAATCTTCCTCATTTTGGTACTTTTTGAAAATTTCTGTTCAATGCGGAGATGATCGGACGTGTCTTGTACAGTCGATCGTAGCCTGGATCGTTTTGTGGTATCGGTCCATGCATTCCAACTGCTTCTGTCACAGGAGTACATGTGCGACTGCGTGCATTTTCGGATGATGTCGGCGGCTGCTGATGATCGGATGGTGTCGAATGATCCGTTGACGACTTCTAGATTTTTTTCAGGGACGGTAATCATTATGAGTAAAATAATTTAAATCAGCATTTAACCCTTATTTTATGATTTATACTTTTTCGATCAAAAATAGTAATTATTATTAATTTTTATTTTTTCGCTCAACGGAAGTGATTATTTGACTATTATTTTTTTGATCAGAGATAATACTTATTATTGGGTTTTATTTTTCCACTTAAAAATAATAATTATTTATAAAATTGAAAAGGCTATACAGACGCAAATTACTGAAATTTTGACCTGAAAATTTTGGGACTAATTTCTTTTATTAGGGTGTCGCTACCTCTGAAAAGGATACAGCGGAATTCACGTGGTATAGCTTTTGGGTTGTTTGGATGATCATTATTCTTAAGTAAAACAAATAAAACTCAATAATAATTATTATCCTTGAGCAAAAAAATAAAAATCAAGTAATAATAATTACCTTTGAGCAAAAAATTAAAACTCGAATATTTATTATTTTTGATAATTATTGGTTAAACTCGAAAAATAAAAATCATTGTAAATTACAGTGGGACGTACGAACACCATGGCGTGAATATAGGTAAAATTGTTTTATGACGATTACAACTTGTTGATTTTATTGGTTAAAACTTAAAAATAATGATTATTTTCCATCCCTGAGTTTTTGTGCCGTGCGAATGCTTTGTTTTTTACAAGCTTTTTGCAATTGTCTTGAAAAAATTATCAAAATCAACTTGACCACCAATTTTAGGGATAATTAAGAGCACTAAGTTAAGCCTATTGTCAAAATGAAAGCAAAACGTTTTAAATTACGGATTTTTTAAATTTGAATGTGTACGATGGTCACGTTGATGGAAATGTATATTGTTATGTGCTTCCTATTTCTTTAAACCCGATTGTTTTCCGAAATAAGAACAAAATCTTTGATGCTTTCAAGTAGAAGAGATATGCATAAGTTATCTGAGAAAAAGTGAAGGCGGTTGTAAATGCCCCTAGGCGAGAGAGATGTCCTTTTAAGTCTCCGAGAAATTACGGCGTTTTATTCCATCGTCCGCACTAAAAATCAAAAAGGGCAAAAAAGTCATAACCCTAATCTGCATATGTGTGCATATTTATACTCAGATAAAAATAAGATTTATTCAATTGTATTTGTTTATCGTTTTAACTAGTAGCGCGTATACATTCATATATGTATGTATGTACTTTATTCGTATTAAATAATATGTAGATATGGTTTTGTAACAAGTTGTCTAAAAAATTATCTATGAATATGTATGTATATAACTATAAAGGTGCTCGTTACCAAGAACCGTTTATAAATATATCTACGTATGTATGTATGTACATATAACTAAGA
>NW_023459049.1:46347-53336 GCF_013731165.1 Rhagoletis pomonella | reverse complement strand
TCTTAGTTATATGTACATACATACATACGTAGATATATTTATAAACGCTTCTTGGTAACGAGCACCTTTATAGTTATATACATACATATTCATAGATAATTACTTGTTACAAAACCATATCTACATATTATTTAATACGAATAAAGTACATACATACATATATGAATGTATACGAGCTACTAGTTAAAACGATAACCAAATACAAATGATTAAATTTTATTTTTATCTAAGTATAAATATGCACACATATGCAGATTAGCGTTATGACTTGTATGCCCTTTTTGATTTTTAGTGCGGACGATGGAATAAAACTCCCTAAAACGCCGTTATTTCTCGGAGACTTAAAAGGACATCTCTCTCGCCTAGGGGCATTTACAACCGACTTCACTTTTTCTCAGATAACTTATGCATATCTTTACTTGAAAGCATCAAAGATTTTGTTCTTATTTCGGAAAACAATCGGGTTTAAAGAAATGTGAAGCACATAACAATGGACATTTCCATCAACGTTACCATCGTACACATATAAATTTAAAAAAGCCTTAATTTAAAACGTTTTGCTTTTATTTTGACAATAGGCTTAGCTTAATGCTCTTAATTAGCCCTAAAATTGGTGGTCAAGTTGATTTTGATAATTTTTCGTTGTCAAGATAATTGCAAAAAAGCTTGTAAAAAACAAAGCTTCGCACGGCACAAAAACTCAGGGATGGAAAATAATCATTATTTTTAAGTTTTAACCAAAAAAATCAAGAAGTTGTAATCGTCGTAAAAAAAATTTTAACTATATTCACGTCATGGTGTTCGTACGTCCCACTGTAATTTACAATGATTTTTATTTTTCGAGTTTAACCAAAAATATCAAAAATAATAAATATTCGAGTTTTAATTTTTTGCTCAAAGGTAATTATTATTACTTGATTTTTATTGTTTTGCTCAAGGAAAATAATTATTATTGAGTTTTATTTGTTTCACTTAAGAATAATGATCATCCAAACAACCCGCTGTATCATTTTCAGAGGTAGCGACACCCTAATAAAAGAAGTTAGTCCCAAAATTTTCAGGTCAAAATTTCAGTAACTTGCGTCTGTATAGCCTTTTCAATTTTATAAATAATCATTATGTTTAAGTGGAAAATAAAACCCAATAATAAGTATTATCTCTGATCAAAAAAATAATAATCAAATAATCACTTCCGTTGAGCGAAAAAAATAAAAATTAATAATAATTATTATTTTTGATCGAAAAAGCATTCAATGTCCAAATTTTGGGGCATATTCTTATTTTCGTACAAATCGAAAATCACGAAATTTTCCTATCATTTTCTATACGAAAATTCCAAATTTTCGATTCCTACAAAAACAATAATACGCCTCATTATTCTTGAATACAATAAATAATAAGCCGGTGTTGACCCTTTAGATTCGTCACTCGGCCTTTGTCATATCGTATAAAATCACGGAAGTGGACCACCACACGTGTGATATGACTATGATGGTTTTCTACAAGAGGCATCACGCAGTGACTAATCAAACAGAGCCGAAAAAAGTATTACATGAATTTGTTTTTATTATATTATTAATAGGTATCAAACACAGATAGGGCTTTTTAAAAAGTTTCATATACCTTCGTTGTTTTTGGTACTAAGACCTCAAACCTTTTATAGAAGGCTTATTTCAATACATCCTACCAAAATCTGTGAAAAAAAACAGTTTCGAAAAAAGTGTTGGTTAGGGCCTTTGTGAGTTAAAGTAACGATATAAACTTTTATTTTTGGTACAAAATGATTTTAGTTTTTAATTTTGATGTCCGGGTATCTAGGAGTTCCGAGAGGAACAAAACAGGTATTTTCTACCTAATTCACCTGATTTCATCTCAAAAAAATCAGGCTTTTAAGGGTTAATGAGATATTTTTAAAACAAAACTTTAATCGACATCTTGACTGCCTGTCATATGCATATGACCGATAAAGCAGTCTACGTGTTTACTGGGAAGATAAATTGAACAGGCAGTCGAGAAAACGGTCCTGAGTGAAGAATATGATTCGCAGTTTAATATACAAGTAGTATTTACTTACGGGTTTAGGTTATAAAGCAAAACGGATTTGAAGAAGGTTTAACCCGTAAATATTTCTGAACAGGGTTGCCGCCTATCTAAAAATTAAAATTAGTTGAATATGTAACATAAGTAAAATACCACAAAACTGATTTCTAGTGACAGGTGAGGAAGAAAGTTAACACTGAACCTTTTAGTGAAAAGCATATTTGGAAAAAATTTACTGAATATTTCCCGTGTTTAAATCACATAATAAACTGTTGAAAATTAGTTCAAGTAGATTTTATTCGTACAGTTATCAATTTGAATTTATTGCAATAGATTTCGAGGAAGTTAGTATGTAAATTAGATCATGAACTATTTTTGTGTGAGACTTTATCATAATATTTAACCTTTTTGGAATGCCATTGCAAGCTTTTAAGTCTAAAAAAGTTATAACCGTAATGTACATCACTTTTTCTAACATTAGTGGAATTCGCGGTTCTGTGTATTCGCTGTATCCTGCGTAAATGTAAGTGGAGGTGTCACGATTGAGAGAATACAAAGGTTGCGCCGATCTCGGACCGCTATTCCTCTCTTAACGAATTTGACACAATCGTTGTTTGCATGACGTCACACTGGTGCAACTTGTTTACGTTTTCCTTGCAACATTTTTTCTTCTTCTTCCACTCTTGCTCACGTTTTGGCATTTCTCTCTCGCAATTGCACCAGTGTGACGTCACACAAAAGTTATTCTCGAAAATCCTCTCTGATCGGCGCAATCTTGTATTCTATCATTCTTGTGGAGGTGTGGTTGTTGTTGCATGTGTATTTGATGTACCGCTAGCAACAACAAATCACACGCTCATGCAGTTACAATTACACAACATACAACGAATACACAGAAGAGCGAATTCCCCTATTATCTTTTTGTGTATTTGTTATTTACCGTTCGCTTCATACTATGTGGTATTTACTATTTACTATTTACAGCTGACAATAAATGCTTAGGAGCGCTACCGTAATTGTTTGTAGCTCAAGATACGAGTTATTACGTAGATACATAAGTATGTATGTATGTATATATATTAGCATGTAAACTTTTGATAATTTATGATTCTTTACGCGGTTGCTTTTATATCCATTTAACTTTGTTGATTTTCCTATATAAGTTTGTATGCACCTCTTCCGAAGGCATTATCAAAAAAAAAACGATAAGCCACATTTCATATGCTTCCCCTCCTTCCCCTTTGCGCTATATTAAAAAACTATTTATTATTGGTCACTTCATACTTATATACCTGAAAACGTCATTAATTGCTTTGCTACTTACGTAAATTCCACCATTTATGCAATGCAGATCAGTCCGCCGTGGTCGAGTGGTTAGAGACGCGCACCATCACTCGATAGGAATAAGGTTCGATACCTGAAATCACCTTATAATGAACATTTTTTGTTTACAAGTCTTTGCTTAAATGAATATGACCAACACGTAAAACAGGGTGGCACGAATAACTGTCACCCATTGTTTTTTTGCAAGATAAAAGGGTCCTTTATAGGACAGCCCTTCATTCAACCAACCCTATACAGTTTCTCTTTTTTATGTCTTTTTTATACAAAGTCTATGAAAAGATACATCTGAAAAAGATCTGCGTGCCGTGTGGCATATACTTATCTCTCAAAGTTAACACTGTTGGCAACTGCAAGTCAGAATTAAATTAATTAATCAAATTAAAATAAAATCTGTGGAAAATTAACAACAAAATACTTTGTTCGTAAAATCTATAAAGGACCCTTCTCTTTAAAAAAAAAACTGTATAACAGTTATTCGTCGTCACGCTATACTGTTGATATGATAGTCATAAATGTGACATTTGTGTATTACTTACGTGAGAGTAACGTTAAAATTACATTTAAAACATGTTGATTTGAAATTAAAAAAATTTCAAATCGAATTACTTTTCAATAAATTTATTTTTGTCTTTTAAATCAATAGGTATATATTTATGCATATCTATACTAATTATATAAAGAGAAGTCCCTTTTTTTTGTAACAGGTATTCTCGCGAACGGCTGGTCCGATTTTCATGAAATTTTGTATACAAATAGCTTTCGGTAACCACCATGTTTTAGGCTAAAAAAACTTTACTTTTTTCGGGTAGGTGGACCAGGGACCGGTCTATTCCAAAAAAACCTTATTATAGTCCGATTTGCTTAAAATTTAGTACGTAAGTAGCTTTTTAGCATATATTAGCATATATGACCCATTTTTTCCGGGAAATGGTCCAGGGACCGATCTATTCGAAAAAATCGAATTTACTGTCCGATTTTCTTAAAATTCGGTGCGCAGATAGCTTTTTAGCATGTATTAGCATATGTGATCAATTTTTTCCGAAAAGTGGACCAGGGACCGATCTATTCCAAAAAATCGCATTTATGGTCCGATTTGCTTAAAATTCGGTACGTAAGTAGTTTTTTTAGCATAGATATATTAGGATATATGGTCCATTTTTTCCGAGAAGTGGACCAGGGACTGATCTATTCGAAAAAATCGTTTTTACGGTTGATTTACTTAAAATTCGGTACGTAGGTACCTTTTTAGCTTATATTAGCATATATGACCCATTTTGTCCGAGAAGTGGACCAGGGACCGATCTGTTCGAAAAAATCGTATTTATGGCCCGATTTGCTTAAAATTCGGTACATAGGTAGCTTTTTGCCTGGATAAGCTTATAGATTCCTGTTTTCCAATTTTCATGCAATTTCGAATATAAATAGCTTTAAGTAACGACCATATCAAGGGGCGAATTCGTCACTAGGCAAGATTTTTTTGCGCCAATCAGAAACAACGGATACTGTCAACATATAATTATAATATATAATATATCTCAACTAATTTATATTTAGAAAGCCGTTTGTAAGTTTTCGCAAGGCGAGGCAAGGCAAGGTTTCGAGAGCGGCTGAACCGATTTTTTGAAACTGGCACCTGCCGCACGTGTCCCAAGGATGGTTTTAGGCTGAAAAAAAATCTATATGTAAAGGGGGCGTGGCACTTCCCATACAAACCGAATTTCTCATGCTACATATCTCTGAAAGTGTGCATGGTAGAGTTTTGGAAATCGGTATGGAGATATACGAAATCAATCGCATACCCTTGGAGAAAAATTTTAGCTATAGTAAAAAGGGGTGTGACATCTCCCATACAAACCGAATTTTTCATACTGCTTATCTCTGAAAATTTTTTGGTAGAGTTCTAGAGTTTTGTATGGAGATGTACGAAATAAATCGCATACTCTTGGAGAAAAATTGGAACTATTGGAAAAGGGGGCGTGGCATCTTCCATACAAACCGAATTTTTATACTGCCTATCTTTGGAAGTGTTCATGGTAGAGTTCTGGAACTTGGTGTGGAGATATACGAAATCAATCGCACACTCATGAAGAAAGAGGGCAGCTGTTGGAAAGGAGGGCGTGGCTCCTCCCATATAAATCGAATTTTTATACCGCATATCTCTGAAAGTATTCATGGTACAGTACTGAAACTTCGTATGGAGATATGTATATAGTTGAAATCAAGCCCATACTCATGGAGAAAATTTGGGCTATTTGAAAAGGGGTGTGAGGCCTAGAAATCTACCGACCTTTAGCTATCTTTGAACGAATTTTTGTATTCTTCTGTAGGTTTGTTTGTGAGTGAAATCCTCCTAAATGGTTGTACGGATTTTAACGAAACTTTTTGTGTATTTGAGTGGGTCTCTGGATGGTTTAGTTTCACAATTTAATCCGACAGTAGTTGAGTTATTACTAAAAATCTTATTTATGATCCGATTTGGCTAATGTTTTACATATGTATGCAATACTATTGCAAAAACGTGCTGCCAAGTGGTGCTGAAGTCGAGCTATTACTAAAAATAGCCAAGTGAGAAAAGGGGCCGTGAATGTCAGATTAAATCGACCTGTTGCACCATTGAGTATATCGACGGTCCTGCGTTGAAATTGGCCAAATGGATGTGATTTTCCAATATTATTATGCGTTCAAACTTTTAAGGTACAGAACAATGATTCGCACCCATTTTCAAATTGCCACCTACTATACTGTAAAGCTTCTAGGACATTCACTATAGAACCGGGTCATTGTTGCCGCCAGGGAGTGAAGAGGAAAAAATTTATTTCGCTTTGCGAATAACCGTGCTATGAAATGCCGCACAACTGGAGAATTTTAAGAACGGATATAACACTTTCCTTAGGTTATTTAAAGCGGCAAATTACCACCAAACCTTAATCTTAGCAGACAAATGTGCCAATGAAAATCATAAACGTGAATTGTTGGTGAAAATGTTGGACCAAAAAGTTTCAATAAAACATATAAAAATTTTGGGCGGGACGAAGTTCGCCGGGTCTGCTAGTACATATATATGTATAAAGCGTGGCGACGAATAACTGTTACCCAGGTTTTTTTGAGAAATAAAAGGGTCCTTTAAAGATTTTGCGAAAAAAGTATTTTATTGATAATTTTCCACAGATTTTACTTTAGTTGCATTAATTAGTTTTTAAATTTTAATCCTTATTTACATTTGCCAGCAGTGTAAACTTTGAGAGAAAAGTTCATTTGGCACACAAGTCTTTTTCAGGTGTATTTTTTCTTAGGCTTTGTATAAAAAAAGTACAAACAAGAAAAAACCTGTATAAGGTTGGTCGAATGAATGACCGTCCTAGTCACCAGTTCCGAGTCTATTCGATTTTTGAGTATGAGGCCTTAGGTTGGACAGAAGGGGGAGTATAAGGGACTCAAAATGGAGAAAATTAGCCTATGGTTACAGAAGATATGGAATAAATTAACTGACGAAGACCTGCGTGCCAAATGAACTTTCCTCTCAAAGTTTACACTGCTGGCAAATGTAAATAAGGATTAAAATTTAAAAACTAATTAATGCAACTAAAGTAAAATCTGTGGAAAAA
>NW_023459049.1:0-46247 GCF_013731165.1 Rhagoletis pomonella | reverse complement strand
TGGCACACAAGGTACACAGAGACATTAAAAAAATAAAAATATAATAAAAATGTTGATTTTCAAGATTTCTATATCATTTCTACGAAAAGTGTTTTTTTTTTGCCGTATAAAACACATGGAAAACTTTGAGTACTTTGAGCGACATTTAAATATTTCTGGATTTCACAAAAAGGAGTAAAATTTAAGTAATTTTGTGCTAAGGCTCACAGCGTTGCTTTTCTGGCTTAAAGGGCAAGTTTTCTCAGGTGAGTCATGAAAACCTATTTTGTGGTAGTTTTTTTTTAAAACCAGGGTGAAAAAAAGATATAATATTCATGCTTTATGATAAGTTACGTAAGCTTAAGCTTGATAAAGCTATCGTCTTTGAGTGCGATCGAAAACTTCTAGCCGCCAAATTGGTCCGCCATCAAGACTATTTCCGAAAAGACCATTCGATATTTAATACTAAATGCAATAACCACCACCACCAAAGGAAAAAAGGTGTTATCCCTTTTACAGAGAGTGCCCTATATTTTTTTACCCATAAATTGTTATACATATCATTACTCTTCGAAACATTATCTATGTACTCATGTGTGTATGTATGTATGTATAGGTTTGTATATGTATAAATCGGTAAGCTTCGCATTCTCACTAAGTGATTGTATTGTATTTTGCTCATATATTGTCGCATTCTTGGAAGTTTTGTTAGCATCTTTCGACTCATCCATTAGTTGCCATAACTTTACCGTGAATTAATAATGCGTAACTACTTAGAATCTATGCCCAGCAAACATCTTCAGTCGCGAAAGAACCTCACACCAATCCTTTTTCCGAATATGGTTTTTTTTTTCTGAAGGCGGAAGAATTGCGACTAAAGACTGGTTTTCACTATGTCATATTTTGACACCGATATTTGCCGACAACTTTATCTCCTTTATCTATACCTTTACCGATGTTATGGGCTAAAAACTGACAGAAGCCGATTTAGCAGCGCATGACCTATCCTGATCGAAATCAATCGATAAACCGCTTTCTAATCCACTTTGACAATGTGTTTTCACTTATTTGCCGACAAATGCCACTGAATTTGACATAGTGAAAACCAGCCTCAATCTTCAAAATGTTATAACTCAAAATAATTGTTCAGCATTTTTGGTGTTAACATTAATGCCGAGGCCACGCAATGAACGGCTGAGCGGTGGACTATGGCCTAAGTCGACTATGGTCAGGTTCTTGAAATTATCTTCTAAATGCTGTCTGAACCTTATTATTTATTATGTACCACATATAATCTTTTTATAAATAACAAAATGGTTTTTATATTTGCGGAGTTTTTTGTCTGTAATTCTGACACTGAACTTGATATCCCATCAATTATAATTGATAAAGATAATTATTACTCTATGCTTTGCTTAATTGGGAGCTTTTTTCGGGGATTTTTTCCAAGTAAAAAAGAAGTTATCGTTGTGTGCTTAGTAAAAAACGATACAACCTCAGTAGCGAGAGTAATTGAATAGTTTGAGGGAGATAATAATACACATGTGAATTAATAAAGAATTTTACTCATTTATAACGAAGGAAAACTAATTTTTTAATATATTTTTTTTTGGAAAATTACACACAATTATACGGAAAACAACCCGAAATAATAACACAGTGTGACAATTTTAAATTTTTTTTCTCACGCATGATAGTAAATCTGCGCTCTAATGTCAGATATTGTTTTCTTACCAAATGAAAAAATGTTAGAAGAATTAAAACATTTTTTTTTTCATTACCATGTCTGTTTCAATGTGTAAAAAAATTTTACTCGAATGGCTGGATTTGTTTGCGTTCTCCGTCATTAATTCGTCAGCCTCAAGGAGCCGTTCGGCTTTTACGTACAAGTCGTGTATGCGAAGCTACCGAACTACTGCGACGCCAATTTTAGCGATGCAAACGTTGGGAGTTACATCGATAAATTATTGATGTTTCGATGCATGGGGAAAAAATACATCGCAAGAAACCATCGATATATGTATATTTGTGTGAAAAATAAGATAATCGTGTTCTCAGAATCGACTCTCGATAGATTCCGAAAATTTTGAATCGATTCTCTAAAATCGCTTATTTCGAGAAAATCTTCGATTGGCATGTTAAAACAAATAGACTTTTCGGATGCTCTAAAAGTTGGCAAAGTTGCTCCTGCTATAGTTTAGAAAACCTAATGTCCGCATAATCTGATTATCTAAATTATGTAAACAGTCGTGGGGCAAAACACACTTAAAACAAACGCCCTGTTAGTTATACACAGTTTCTAAATTATATAAAGTAGCAAAACAACGGCGTTTAGATAAAAATAAATTTGGACAATTTTTGCGCATTTTTGGCTAAGTAATTTTGGGTAAATCAATACTTATCTTTTCAACACACTTTTCTTAATCTAATTTTAATTCTACTCACACCTACGTACATAAGTAAGCGCGAAGCAGTGTACGCGTGAAAGGCTGTCACATACGACACTTCATTGTCATAAATTTATCAAAAAAGTAACAGCATCACAACTGCAGTGTTGGATTTAGCGGTCACATCCGCTGCAGGATTGCATAGAAATATGGCTGTACATATAATAAAAAAAATACTTGATTACGCGGTTCATGATTCGGCGAAAACATGTCGTAGTTTCTCAATTAGACCTTTCTACCGTCTATCAACTGAGGAAAGTTATGGTTCAGTAAGTAGCTGGTGTCATGTTAAAAAAAAGCTTAGAATATTTATTTGAAATAGGTTTTAACGGTTTTTTAATCACTGCTAGCCGACCACATTGCTACCCGGCTTCGCCACGAATGTTTCGTTTAAAAAATAGTTTAACACAAACTTTAAAATTTATATACATGTATTGTTTGTATTTTACAGATATTTACAACAGTCAGTAATTAATAATGATACTGTGCGAAGAGAGCCATGCAAAAATGAGTTTTTATATAAATGGAATTCATATGGCAATCGCAAAACCAACGTTCAAATAAAGACAGAAAATAAAATAAAAACAACCACTTTTTGATATGCTTAAATATGTACATACATACATTTATTTCAATTGTGATTTTTATCCCATTTACCTAAAACAAAATCAACGTTTACAATTTACGTGTACAAATACAAATGCTGAGGATACAAAAAAAGGAGAAAAAGCAATAGATGAAACGCAGAGTATTCGCTTCTATGTTTCTTCCTAAGTCAAGTCAAGTATAAGTCTAAGAGCTTTAACATTACTTCCTGAACCTATTTTATAAAAAAAATTATTGCACTTATTCACAATTTGTTTACTTATCCATGTATTTTCATTATTAGTAGCTTGATTTTTTGCGAAAGAAAATACTTTAATACAATTAAAAAAAAAATCACAAAAAATCTGTCACTTTCTTTATTTTTTCCCTGTTAAAATTGGAATTCTTCTTTTTATAAAAATAAAAATATTTTGGATCCTTATCTAGATAATCGGTGTACGGATCCGTAGTCTACAACCCAATCTTAAAATCCACCTTTTCGTCGTTGTTTTGTATCATTTCAAAATTTGCGGAACTACGTTTTGAGTTTTATTTCTAGAGCTAGGGATAAGAAAATATTGATTTCCAAAAATAAATAACATGCCAATTTGCAAAGGTGGGAAATGAAGAGATCTTTCGCGTCACCACGACGTAACGTCCGGTAACTTACTTAACCAAAAAACATTGTGACGACCATTCGAAAGAGACCTTCGATATCCAATATGAATATCGAACCGAGAACTATTTCATTACCAACTTTATTTTTCCAATTTTCAGAGTAAATTGGAAATACACTCGAAATGGGTCGGAAAAAAATGAAAACTATAGTAACAAGAGAGAAAGTGAAATCCAGCTCATTCTCGAAGGGACAATCACTCTCTTACAATACAATTTCAATTTGATAACGGACTGGATTTCACATTCATAACGAAGGAAAAATACATTGGATAACGAAGGTTCCGTTTTGCAGGAGAATGGCCTAGTTCTCGAATCGAATACTAACCTATTGCAAATTCGTTTTCGAAGGTGAGACTCGAAAAAATATTGGTTTTCCAATCGTTTTCCCATTGTTAACCAAGCTCAATGTTTATTGGGCAGGCTCGTCGACTTCGCCCGGGTCCGAAACATGGTAGTATGCAGTACTAGGTTCAAGCATAAAAATATCCATCAAGCTACGTGGCTGTGTCCAAATCGAAAAACGATACAGCGAATCTATTACCTTGTGATAGACGGAAAGCACGCTTCTAGTGTTATAGACGTACGTAAACCCCTAGGGCCAAACATCGATTCCACTATCTTGTTGCAGCCAAGATGCGCATGTGTGCAGCAAAACATGTGCGCCCAACAATGCAAGGAAAGCTTAACGTCGAAAAGCTGCAATGACAATAGACGCCTAATTTATTCGCCACTCGACTCTCACACCAGCTCTGAGAGAGCAATGGAACCACATTCCCGCCCATTACGTACTACCGCCGAAGTAGTAGTCAGATTTTAGCGAGCCTGAAAGAACAACTGGTATGATGAGGAATGTCAAGAAGCTGCAGAGAAAAAAGACGCCACCTACAGGGCAACTCTGCGATCGGGCGCAACGCATGTGGTACCGTTATAGGGAGTTGAAGAGGGAAGCGAGACGTATTTGCCGCAATAATAAGAGAGAGGCCGAAAAATTGAAATGAAGAGCTTGAAATGATGGACGACAGGAAAAACGCCCGAAAATTTTACCAGAGAGTTAGGCGATTTAGGGAAAGTTTCAATCTCATGGCAATCTCTTGTAAGAACAACAATGACGACCTAGTGACTGATGTCCAGAACGTACTTAAATTATAGAGGGAACACTTTTCCACCCTACTGAATGGTAGCAGTACTGGAAGCTGTGCAGAAGACGAGCTCGAACCCCCAGTCGATGATGACGGAGTGAGCTCCGACCAATCCACAAGAAGGGCGATCCCGCCATATGTGCCAACTACCGCGATTTCTGAAGTTGGAGAAGGAAGCAAAGCGTATAGGTCTTGTGAAAAACGAGGACAAGCCGAAGTATTTCCAGTCATCAAACAAACAGTTAGCGCATTCGCGCCTTGCATTTATAATAAGCCTCAGTTGGCATAGAAGAGCAACGGCTGGCGTACTGTTTTGGGCTCGGCCAAAATCGTTTAGGCGGTTACAGCGCCAAATAAGAAGAAGATGAAGAATTTTGTGCCTTCCAGATACATTTGTGCAAGCGGGGAATGTTATCCTTTCTATACTTATCTTTTTTCAGGAACAGAAGTATCCCTATAGTTCACAAGCGTGCTGTCTAATAACCAGTGGCAGATTTGCCCTAAGACCCAGAAGGTACGGGCCTAGGGCGGCAAATGTGACAAAAAAATACACTGATGGTAACAAGATAAGCATGACCCAATATAGCGACACGTAAATCTGAAGCTATTTTCCGAGTTTTTCATTGTTTTACGTTTTAGAACAATACATTAGTTTATTTTCGAGCTCCAGCTCAGCATTTGCAGTCAAAAAGGTCAACGCTGAAAATGTTTGGGACTTTAAAAATGTTGGCAACAAATATGTCATATAAAAAAAGGAACTATCGTAGCCGAGCAATCTATTGAATGACTTATTAAGCATTCATCCATACTAATAAAAGGCTCACAACTGCTTTGTCACTTCCATCAGCTTAAGTTTACGATTTAAGAATGTCAGGTAATAGTACACAATTAGTGGTGTTTTCGTTTTTACCAAATAATGTTGCCTTTTTTCTTCGTGTTCGATTCTAAAATAAAAGCAAACGGTTAGAAAATTTTGTGTTCGCTTCTTAAAATTTCATACTCTTGCAAGGCAAAAAAGACACATTATCTGGGCTTTGAAGCTTTTTATGGGTAGAAGGTTGCCCTAAAAACCAGATGATTGCAAGTTCAAGATAGCATTATAGAAGAGTATAAGTCATTTTATCAGATCGTATTTAGCTGGCTAACCGCAAATGTTCAAGATAATCCTGATTATAATGATGGAGAATGTGATTTCGTACCCAAAAAATATTAAAACATGGAAAATCTTAACATGTACATACAATAGACTTATTACAAAAAAAAAAAACGATTTTTCCAAATTTGTGTGCTATGTATCAAAATCTTTAGAGGCATCGAGAAAAATCTTGTTGCTGAAAATTCGAGGGAAATTAGTGGTCGTTTAGGGGTTGCTCAACGCGTTTCTTAATTTTTACCAAATCGCGCACCTGAAATACTTTTTCGTCAAAAGTATCGTCCATTTACCACAACTATTGAGCAAGATGTCTGAAATTTGGCACGTACCATTTCTAAAGGCCATCAAATCTAAAATTTAATTAAACAAATTTTTCACGTTGATAAGTAATGAAAGGATAACTAGCGAATATTAGTTAATTGTTAACTATTGTTCCCGAACATTGTGCTTTCTCATAAAAGAAAACCATTTTTCTAAATCCTTTTTGGGTACTCGCACTGTTTTAAAATTGCCCAGGTCCGGCTTCCATTTTTTTGCCTTTACCTTTGCTTTAATTTTGACTGATAACAGTTGATTTTTTTATCTTAAGCTCATCACAAATCACTTTAACTGAAACACCACTCCTTAGTTTTTCCAGAATATTGGTAATTCAGAGAGTCAAAAAAATTAAAATTTGGTGTGTGTGGCATGCACAAACAAAGAAAGTTGTAGTTATTGAGGTTAAATTGTTTTGAAGTTGCACTTATACAGGTTAAAATGCTGCTTTAGAGACTTGTATTAATCAAGGACTTCCATGTATTCAGGGTTGCAGTTACCATATACGCACTGTTAATAGTTTTCATCGGATAAACGGAAATTAAGTTACGAACAAGTATATGGTTCAACCTATGAGCGTTAAACCTTAAGTCCAGATTTTGAAGGGGTATTCAAAATTTTAAGTACGCATATTTTTTATGCTTCATTAGATCTATAACTTTAGCGGTCGCAAAATGTTATTATCCCGACGAAATGCTTGACGGTAATACCGGGAGGCGAGCGGTACATGACGGTAGTAGTTTTAGTTTGGGCTACAGTCTCATACTAACGGGGTTAGGCTTACGATGCTTCCCCCTCGTAAAAAAACATGCAAAACATATTTACGGTCAGTAAAAAGTTAATTTTTTAAATCGACGAATAGTTTTATATCAACTTTTGTGAACTTATATTAATCTGTGTATGTAAAACATAACTCTATTGGTTACAAAAATTTTAAGCTATAATTAAAATTTTTTTTTATTAAAAATTATTGGTTTTGAAAAAAAAATTTGAATAGGAGGAGTGCAGAACAACATCTGATATTTTGCGCAAGAAAAGACATACGCTTAGCGCAAGCAAATCCTCATCGAACGCGTTTTCTCTTTTCTCAAACATTTTTGTGCAAAAATGTGTGTCAATCATTTGCCTTAAATAACCATTAAAAATTCAAAAAAAAAAATATCGCGTCGGATGTCACGCCCCGACAGTTAAATCGCATCGTAAAGGTGACAAAACTTGTAGCCATACAAAAGCGTTGAGCAAAAAAAAAACAAACGGCTTGTATGGATCCTTTGAAATGAGAATATCAATCAATAAAAGTAGTTCGCGCAAGAAGTACTTCGAAACAAATGTAAATGTAACTTTCAGTCGTACAATAATATGTACTAGGAAGCCTACTGAGACTGGTGTAAGCTGTTTGCGCTGCGACGTATAGTGATTGAAAAATCGCAAAATCCTGCCGAAATACGTATGAAATGTGGGGCACAACTTCTTAAAGAAGTCGTCATATCCTCTAAAAACTCATATTTAGACATTTTGTAAGTATCTCATATGATTCTGCATCGGCACTATAAGAATTCAAAATTGCGGATTTAATGTGGGGGAAATTTTTGGTACAAATTGTTGAACCTTCATAACATTCCATATGACTGAGTGTCTGAGGTCGCTGGTTAGTTGATTACATACCTTCAATGGTTAAATTTTTATTTTTAGTCATTTTCGGCGCCTCGCCACCCGTTTGCACACTTCACGTTGAACTTAAACTACCTTGAACTTTGTGCAAATTTATTTAACCCACCAGAACAATCACTTCGCGAAAGGATAGATTAAAACTAAAACGAACAAGTGAAATGCACTTGACACACTTTGATACAACAACGGTAAGATGTTATGATAATCGCGTGCAAATTTAACTAGATGACTGTTTAAACAATTTATATATCCGTTTTTACGTTTTAATGCTGTTGACCTGCCAGCCAGCTTGTCCTTGCGCTCGTCTACACCTCTACAGCCAACCGAAATGAGTTACATTCACTTGTGAAAGATAGCGCCCTTCGATGGCGTTGGCGCTTATCTAGGCCCGCGGAAGCTGGGTCGCGCAACCATCCGGCCGTCGGCTGATCGACATCGTCGCGATAACATGAAGAGTGCAACTGAGGTGTTGTCTTACTCAGCCAAATGTTTTGAGTTCGGACCTTATGCAAATATCGAGCACTGATAATAAAATTTATCTACAAACTTGTATGGGAAATATATTAAAAAAAAAATTACGCGATGAATAGTTTGTAGATTCGCCTGACACCGGTGGGATGCTGGTTCCAGTAACTTCGCCACTCTCTGTCGTTTTCCTTTGCTTTTGCGATTGTATTTTAGATCTCCGTTTTTCTGTGTAATTTTCCATTTCGATCAAAATAATAATAAACCATAATTAAATAGATCAAGTGGACAAATAGTACTGCCGCAAGTCGGAGCACACGTTGCGTTCTTTAATCAATTTGCAGAGCCCAAGAATTTGCCAAAGCAATTAGCGTGTTATCTGCACTAAGCGTGAAGTACAACCGTCCGAATTTACTGCAAAGCTTCAGAGCGAACACAAATTTCGTCGTTTGATTTAGCACCCCCTTTGCCCTTGAGGCAAACAAAGCCGTCTTTATTAGCTGCAGCAGACAAAATTAGGTACTGAAAGATGCTAAATTATTTGTGATATCTTAATGCAAACACAAAAGCACAGCGGTAGCTGAGGGGTTAGAGGGAAAGACGTGGTTTCGGTCCCTAGTACGAGAAATATCTAAAATATAAAACGTTCTTTATGACAGCGGTCACCCCTCGGCAGGTAATGGCAACCTTAAGAGAGTGTTTCTGCTTTCAAAAAGCGTCTGACTTAAACCATTTACCGTTCGAAGCCGGCGTAAAATTGTAGGTCCCTCTATTTTCGTTACAACATTAGAACGCAAAAAGGCCTAATAGAGCATTATGACGTGTGCTCCATATATTGGTTTTTTATGTCAAATGAGTTACTTTTTGAACAACGTTGGGAAGTAATGCAAACTTATGCAGCTCGAAAGGTACGAAGATTTTCCTCGAAAAATCATCTGTGCTTACGAAGCGTATTTTCACTCCGGTGGCTATGTTGACAGACAAAAGCTGCACTATCTGGGGATCGGAAAACGCGCACACGAACGGAGAGAAACCACTCAAGTAGCACACTGGTGTATAACTTGGTGTAACTTTGTGAATTTTGGTACAATTAGTCCGATTTATACCAAAATTCATAAATCTACACCACGTTATACACCAGTGTGCTACTTGAGCAGCGCCGCACAGTGGGCGATTTGGGGAAAAAATTTTCAAAATCAAATTGCGCCTCTCAGAGGTGCGATAAATCAACGATTTTTTTTCGTGTAAAGGATTTTTATTGTAGAATAAGGGAAAATTACAAAGAAATGCGCCTCTGAAGTTGCACAATTACAGGACTCATGGAAAGGACGAGAATTAAAAAAAAATATTGAAAAAATAAAAAAACAAAAACAGCATGACTCGTAAATGAAATAGAACCAACGTGGAAGTATAAACTTTCAAATAAGACCATCAATACAATCTATGGGGCCATTCCAGTGTTATGCGTGTTATATATGTTACGCTAAGGATGTTTTGTTAATGTCGTCAGATCTACGCCGTTAACTCGATTTTCAAAATGTATGTGCCAAATTAAAGGTCCAGCCTTTACTATTATTCCAAATGCTACTTCGACCAGTATTTGTATTTCATCAACAAGTGCTTTTACACAGTAGATAACACAATTGACGTCATCAAGATTTTGAGCTAATACGGACATTTGAAGACCTCAAACGGCCAAGGTGGCAGCTGGTGGCAGCTGATTTTACAACTATCTGATTGCGTAGAATGTACTTAATACTAAAATATAGTACTCAGCTTAGAGAAGAGTGGAGCTTGTTTTATAGACCTCCTAATCGCATACTCTTATGCATATTTTCTTTCGATTAACTGATTTATGTTCTATTAAGACCATGATAACTGGAGCAACGATATTTTATATTCTATCTAAGGCACTATCCATACCTAATATAAAAATCATAAAAGATTTTAAATATTTTTCATCCAGCTAAGGAACTTATTAATCAAACTTTTATAAAAAATATTCAGAAAAACCTGCTGCCAGCAATAGTACAACTTTGGCGATCCTGCGCTGCACATATCATATAAATAAATGAATTTCATTTTTTCAGAAACCTCATTCAATTAGCTATTCAGAAATATTTTTGTTAATTTTCATCATTTGGAATTTTTTCCGCCCAGAAACCACTGTTCGCCGCCTCAAAGAGTAAGAGTTTGGTGCGAATTTTGGAGCGGTTGCATCATTGGCATAACTTCCTTTGAAAACGATTTTTTTATGTCTGGAATTATAATACATGGACTTGAACGATCTTTGGTTTCAGCAGGATGGCGCGCCATGCCACACATCCTATGCCACAATAGTGTTATCAGCCGTCTCGGTGGTGTGAATTTGCCACCTCGGAGCGAATTGACGCGGTTAGACTTTTTAGTGGCGTCGCATCCATTAACGATTCAGGTCCTTAATACGAATATCGAGCAAGCCATATATGAGACAGAGACAGAAACCGTCTATATAAATATTCGAGAAACCGTCTACAAAACCAAGAAACCAAGGTCTAGGAAACTGGGTTAACAGGATGATGGGAATGTTTGCTCTGATTGATAAGGCTATAAGTTCTACCGCTTAGACTCTGTTGCACTGTTGACTCTTTTATTTTAGTTTTATTTTTAAAAGGAAACCACTATATCGGCACCTGAGTGGAAGATCTATCTATCTCTGCAGCCAGATCGATAATGTTCTATCTCAGAAAACTTTTCAAGAACGCCCTACTTCAGAATTTGATTGAAGAAGGCCCTTTATCTAGGGCTGTCAGACGTCCCGGTTTTCCCGCATATGTAATGGTTTTGAACTATTTGACCCGGTGTCCCGGTCCAACCTTAAAATGTCCCGGGTTTCGTTTAAGTGCCCAGACTTAAATTGTAGAAATTTGCATGGAGTAGTTTTTGAAGGAAATTCGTGTAAAAAATTGTTAAGGGAAGCTAACAAACTTCTTGATAAAGAAATTTACGTAGATGTTGGTGCATTTGAAAAATACATGTTTTTCTACCACACTTGACAATATGCTTAGAACTATTAAACGATACTCAAAGTGTAATACTAATTTCTGTGAACCAAAATAAACTGTTTTAATTTATTTTACTTAATTAATTATTTATATTGTATTTATTTTTGTTTAACATGTTATATTGGAATTATTATTAGTTTTGTTTGTTAATTTTTGTATTAGATTTTTGAATGTAAAGCAAAATAAACGAATACATACATGCTGTATTTAAAAGAAATCTATTTCGTTTTAGCACAAATTTGGGATGAAAATATTATCTTTTAAGATTTCTTCAGAAAAGGATTATATCGGATTTTAAGACTGTTAATTTGCTAGCACCTAAGGTTATTATGAAGAGATCCCCACATCGAACTTTTAGCTACATGTCAGACAGACTTTTTTTGTTTCCAGACACCGAGAAATATTACTGGCATACATACCAGTATATTATGAAAAAAATCCTAACTTTGAACGAATAATGCACCAAATAAAGAGCAGTTGGATTTAATGAAATTTGTGTTATTATTAGCATTTTTTGTGCGCTCGAGGATATAAATTTTATTTGTTAAGCAAAGGTATATGGATTTAAATTTGTCAAGGCCTCATCAACAAATAATTGAATTAGCACAATTACCTACTAAACTTGAAAATACTTTCGCTGTGGTTATTATTTACAGATTCAAAGTGTTACGTTTTAATATATACAGCCCAAAAAATATTAAGGCAACTGAAGGTAGTCTGACCAGAAATAATTTTATTTTATAAATTTATGTACATAAGTAGATAAAAAAGAAAAATAAAAAAACAGTCCCAAATGTTTAAAAATTTATTAAAACGATCGCTTTAAATCGATTTCAAATTCGTATTTGCGCAATTACAATTTTCTACGTTATCTAGTTTAAATATTGAATGAAATATTATTGTCAATTATTGCTAATGAATTGTGTACATCACTTAAATTCAACTGCTCCACGCTATACAAAGTTTTTTGTTAGATTGTTTTTGTACTTTTTACACTTTTGGCGATATTCTTAACATGCATTTATTCAATTTAGAAAATTATATTATGAATAAGGAAGCGAGACGTATTTGCCGCAATAAGAAGAGAGCGGCCGAAATACGTGAGTGCGAAGAGCTTGAGATGCTGGCCGACAGTAAGAATGCCCGAAAATTTTACCACAGGGTTAGGCGACTTACGGAAGGTTTCAAGGCCAGGACGAACTCCTGTAAGAACAACACAAGCTCTTGGCTCAATCCTTATCCATTCGTCTTGAAATATACTAGCCAGAAATGTGATTTTTTTTTATAAAAAAGAGAACCATTTTGAAATATGAGTGTTATTACTCTCTAGAAAATAATTTATGTAACCTCACATACGCGGTTTTGCATTTTGCTGATACGCGGTTTTGTACTTTAAACGACGATTTGTATTTTAAACATTAACACTCTTATGAAGTTATAATAACGACCAAAAATATTTGATTTGTTAATTTAACTATTTTTCTTTGCCATAAATAAAATTTTGATTTGGCTTTTTTTTAGCTTATTTTATGATTACATGTGTATATCTTGGTAACTGCTTTACCAATTTTTGGATCAGTTGTTGGCCTTTCCACAGCATACCAAATGGCCGAAAATTTTTCAAATCGGACAATAACTACGCCCGTATCCCATATAACGGTAATTTAGAGAAATAAGAAACCTCCGATAAATCAGTAGCTGCTGAAGCAAATTTATTCAAAATTGATGCTTGCAATATTTCTTTATCAAAAAATGCGTTCATGATAAAATTTTGGAAAAGGGGCGTGGCATCGCCCACATATGTGTATCTCGGTAACCGTTCCATAAATTTGTACCAAACTCAGTATGGTTATTGTAATTGCCACATAAAAGTAAAATGTTGAAAATTATTGAAATTGGACTAAAATTACGCCCACTTTTCATATAACAATAAAATTTCAGAAAAAATGCGATACATGTTTCTAAATTTAAGGACACTAATTTAACCAAAATTGATATCAAAAACATTCCTTCCAAAAGAAGTAACATTATCATGGAAATTTGGAAAATGGGCGTGATACCGCCCACATATAACTAGGTAATTTTATTTCATTATTTCTAACTGAACGTACTATCGAAGATGTTTGAAATAGGACTAAAGCCAGGGGTAGCTTACCATGTAACAGTAGTTTTCTGAAAGGCGAGAAAACTATATTTAATACTTGCGCTGGGTATTTAATGTTCGGCTTCACCAGAACTTAGACTTGTTTATTTTTTTTATATTAATATATTATATTATTTAATATACGTATACTAAAAGTTTGGATAACAAAATCGAGCGAATTTTTATTAAAAATTTTCGACCTTGACATTTTCTTTGAATAAATCAATACTTCAATATATACTGAACACTTTTCCTGAGTGCACTGAAGAATGCGGTGCACTGAGACTTGCCAGTTAAAAAAGGAATTTTTGGCAATTTTGATTCCACGAAATTAAAGGGTCTTCTTGTCTGGGTAGTCTTAAATAATTCCCTGTTACTAGTTCATAAACCGCTGACTTTTTCATGTACAATCACGGCAAAAACTGGAACCATTGTCAGAGTCGTTGGCGTTTTTCTCAAAGCAATGTCAAAAAGTTTCACTGGAGTTAAGTATTTTTCATCATCGTATATACTTACAAGTATGGAATCCTATGCCCCTTTTTGTCTATTCTCTTTCTAACAGCGGACGTGCCTGCCAAACTGAAAAGCATGATGGCGGCAGTGTTTGACAGGCACCTTCGACGATGCGAACGGCAATGGAAGGTAAGAAATGGAAGATGGATGACATGACAATGAAAGAATTATGAAATAGCAGAATGTCGAACCAAAACGAATTTAAAAATCTGACAATGCGAATGACGTCAAAATGAAAGAAATGCAAAATACCGAAATGTCGAAACAGAAGAAATAGATGACAGGCACGTGTTCAAGGGTTTCGTGCAACAAAAAGAGTTGTTGTGTTGCGCCATTCAATATTAAAAAAAAGTAATGTGGTTGAATACGCTTTTTTATTAAGTTGAAAAATTACATATTTCGCCAGCCAAAAAGTGTATAAATAAATATATAGCATATTGCTATAAGATGTATTTATAAAAAGGGTACATGCTTATGGCCTTATTCATAAAAAAGAAAATAGATGTAAAGTAACATTAAAAAAATCGATTTGTTTACTTTTTAAGAATTTGGGAAAAACATTTAACTCAAGTTTTGGTGCACCCATCTTTTTTCTGTTTATTATTTTAAATTTTTCTTTTCCTTAGTACTCATTGAGTTTTCATTTACACCCAGCAAAAATCAAAATATTTTATAAGAAATTTGTTGACCGTTTTTCGCACACTTCTCTCATGCTTTTTTATCGTAGTTATTATTCTGTTGACCTCTAAATTGCCATACATTTTATGTTGTTGCCAATACATTGTTTTCCGGCGTTTCCTCTGTGAACTTTTATAACTACATCCATAAAAATATTACTAATTTTGGTTTATAATTTTTTTTTCCATCTTGTTATTGCTGAATATCAAAAAGGAATTAATAAATAATAAAAAGTTAGTTACAATTTTAGTGAATGGTTCTTGCAAATAATATTATTTAATGGTTGAAATGACTTTTTGCCAAAACCAAAGCAGACGGGAAGGAAAAATAGTTGTTCATTAACGATTTGTCTGAAATATCGTTCTTGAAACGCGTTACTGCTCACTAAATTTGTAAAAATAAAATTTTTTCACTTAATTGTTATATTCTTCCTCATTGTGGTAAATTTACTCATCATCACAGCAGGGCGCAATCTTCTTTTCGATGATTATTGTATTGCTACTTTGAATTTCTCAATTTAGACAATTCGGATCTAAAAATAAGGGAAACTTTAAATGCACTGAAATTCACTAATACCCACTTCCGCAAAAATCACCTTATTTCGTATTTCCTTTGTTAAAAGTTATTGTAATCACATATTTTTATTGCCTTATTAATAAAAAATAAAAATTTTAAAAAGCTTTTTAAATTGCCGTTTACAAACATTTTTCAACTTATAAGCCTTTTTTAAGCTACTTTATTGTTTATGAGTAAGGCTATTACAAATTAGCACAATCAAAACACGGTCCTTATCGAAAAATTTATTATTAAGAAAATTTGCTGTTCTCACTTTTTCTTTCAACATCCAATTCGACTTTTATTACTTTTTGTACAGATATGTCATCGCCGCCAGGACGGCGCAATCTTGTATTCTATCTTTCTTGTCAAATATACATTTAGATCTAACTCTCATACTACTATTAATGGTAACCATGAATATTCATTAAAATCGTTTCAATTCGTAATAAAAGTAATTTGCATACTGCTAGTGTAAATATATTTTTTAATATAAACTACCTTTTTTAATTCTAAAATAAATCAACAATCTCAAGATTTATAAGAAAATTGTCTTCAAAAAATACGTCCCAAAGCATCCCTGTTGATATCATAATTCAAATGCAAATTAGAATAGAAATTTTGATGCAAAAGTTTTTCCGCGATATTCATCATACAAATTTATCATCTTACTTGTCCGTATGTCGCTCTGGAAAGAAATATATTTTAACTGATATGTTTTCTTGAAAACAAATGCAAATTTACATATTTTTTCCACCGGCAGGCACGAATATGATATTCAAAACAGAAGCAATGACAACGAATTTTACACACATTGTTGTATTTTAACGCTAAACGATAAGTTTCACAAATATTTTAAATTATTGCCTGGAACATACACATTTATCGTTATTATTGGAAATGCCAGACTTGGCATGCATTTTTAATTTCTTTTTTATTGAATTCAAATGAATAAAAACACATTTTTCTAAAATATTTCTCAATTTACATTTTAAAGTTTTTTCTGAAACTTGAATGTAACTCTGTGCGGATAATGAGAGAATTGAAAATAAGGTGATCTCAGCTGTTTTCAAATGTAAACAAACAAAATGGCGCTTTCCATACTTGTAAGCCTATACAATGTTTTTCATACGATTCAACTTGTTTCTCCATGATAACTGATTCATAATTTCAAATAAGTTCGCCAAGAACCTAGTGCAAAAATATTGTGAAATTCATTAGCCGAGTATCCGATCGGATATCTAAATCCTGCTCTTATTGTTTGCATGTTATTCGGAATACCGCTGCACAATAGGTCAAACGATTAATTTGGCTGTGCGACAGTCCAATTTCGTAAATGCAGTTTAACATTATTTTTTGTTGCCATTCTGTAGGGAATACTCCAAAATAACAGAAACTTCACTTTATTTTTGTAAAATAATAAACACCGTTAGACAGCAATAAACCAGTTAGACTTTGAAAACGTCATTGACACGTTGTTTGCGCAACCAGTTCATTTTGTAAGTTTCAAGTGCATTTTTTTGTAAAGTTGGAATAATTAAAGGAAAATTTTAAATGGAAAACAAAGCCAGAAGTGAGTATCTTTGTCCCAATTTAAAAAAGTGCCTTATTATCATTTGTTTGCAGAAAAAACTGACTTATTTCCATATCCACAACAATTTGCTTATGTATTTCCATTTATGATTTTAAGTACGCTTTTACAATTCTGTTAACTTTCGGCAAACAAAATGGAAAAGGAAATGGATAAATTAAGATGTAATGAGTTGATTTTATTTTACTTAACCCGCCGTTTTTAGCCGTCTGCAAGAAAAACAGGTTTTTCTGGTATATCATGCTATTACAAAAAGCGAGTTGTTTAAAGTTTGGCTGATTGGATATTCTCAAACAAAAGCTCTTTTCGGTTGCCAAACATGTTGAAAAAAAATTTGGTGCTGCAGATATTTGCGAAAGTTCCATGAATCTCCTAGAAGAAAAAACGCGTCTTTTTCTAATTATTAATCAAAGAAAGACGAAAATTATGGAAAACAATTAGGAAAGGATGCAAAAATATTTAGATCTGAAAACATAGCCTATCTCGCTGATGAACGTCTTTTCGAAATCAAAAAGCCAACTGTGTCGATCAGCAGCCGGATTCTAACTTTCGCTGTCGCTAAAATGCTAAAATACGAAAGCTAACATTTTTCCGAATTTTTAGCTATCTTCAAAAATTGCGGTTCTGTCCTCCCTTTCGCTAAAAATATCTTAGCCTAAATTTTTTGGCGATAAATAGTTTATTTTAATGGTGATAAATAGTGAAAATGGAAGTATGCGAAAGCAAGAAAAAAATAGCAACCTCAGTTTGGATTACATTTCATCTCCTGTAGCCTAGCCATAGCTGTGTTACAAAGACACTTGCGTCGATTCGCAAAGACCATTGATGAGCAGCCTTCGCATAAATGCAAATCCTTGAGAGAATTTACGGATTGAAGTTCCGACATTTTTTACACAAAGTGAATAGAGAAAGAAAATAACTTGTGTCAAAACCAAGCTAAATGGACAACGTTTTTGAGTACTACTTAAACACATATGTATACTCACCATTTGAACGTGCAAAAAAGCAGAAAAATCTGCTTTACGAAAGCCAAGTCCTATTTTCACATTTTATATACTGCCTTTACACTTTTTTTAATATTTTAAATCTTTTTACATTAAAATAATGCAGTATTTTAGGTGCTATTAATTTCGCACAGAAAAAGTAGTAATTTGACCTAATGTGCGCTGTTCGGAAAAATTTCTATTTCTACCCTGCAAAAAATTGTGCGACTAATCTCTAAAGAGAGTATTTCGAGATTACTCTCAATCGGGTACAATTGGGCATTAATTAGTCCCAACTAGTCTCATACGGGTACTAATGGAGGTCAATTAGTCTCGACTCATCCCTTGTGGGTATAATTGGAGATCAATTAGTCCCCAACTCATCTCTAACGGGTACTATTCACGATTTAATGATATGTACGCTCTTAGTCAATGAAATTTCATGTGCGGCGTTGGCACACAGAGAAAGTATTCGCCTAACAAAACTGAGCACCCCGGTTCGAATCTCAGCTGGCGAAAATTTTTATTTTTATTTTTTAAAAGTGACTAGTCGCTTTTTATACCCTTTCGGGTATAAATGTGAACAATTAGTCTCTTCATAGGACATGCCCGAACAAAAGCGATCAATTCATTCCATATAAAGAGATCAAAAGTGGTATTAGTCGCATGCTCCTTTGCGATTGCTCCCGGAGTCATCCCGGATTAGTCCCATTTTTTGCAGGGTAAATTTGACGTATTGACTATTTTATATTTTTCAAATATGTGTGTACGGGTTTGTTAATTCGGGTGGTTCAAAAATACGTGCGGGGAAAAAAATTTTAAAATGTTAACCTCTCTCTCCTCATGATTTTTCTAAATGGAAAAAAGACCACCCATATTTTTTTTGTTAAAAAAGGATTTTATAACGGATTCAAAACCCATGAATTTTATATGGGGAAAAACACTTTTTGGTGGATATGGTATAAAATTCTTGGAAATCAATATTTTTCGATCGGAAAACTCTGTTTCTCTTAAGACGACTTCAAATAATAATTCTCAATTGTTCTTCAACCATTTTTTAATATTAACTTTTTATAGGTCTTCCATAAAATGAAATGGGAGACCCGTAAAAATTCGTCAGTATTAAAAAATGGTTAAATAAATCATTGGATATTATTACTGGAACTCTTCTAAAGAGAAACAGAGTTTTCCGATCGAAAAATATTGATTTTCAAGATTCCTATACCATTATTACGAAAAGTGTTTTCCCCTACATAAAATACGTGGACAATTTCATGTGATTTGAGGCATTTCGGGGTATTCTTTTTTTATTTAGAAAAATTCTAGGGGTGAGAGCTTAGCATTTTTAAGTTTTGTTATTATTTTATTAATAAATCATATTCAAAAATTTTGATTGGGCTTGAGGCCGTTTTTATTTGAAAAATTATTGTGGAAAAACAAACAAAAACTATTGTTAAATTGTATTGTAAATGGTGGATGTTATAACTGCTGTTTCGGGGATCACCACATAACCTCATCAGACTTCTTCACTTCAATAAAAAGGGCCTCAAACGCAATACAAATTTTTACGTTGTTTCCACCCTAATATATTTACATATATAAGTCTGTTAAACTTTTTAAATCCCGCGAAAAGGAGTCCCAAATATAGTAGCGTTCTTGTACGCGATAGTTTGTAACATTTTGTACTAATTATCACGTTTTGCCGTTCTTGTGCCCAAAAAACTTGTAAGAAAGGGAAATTGAGAGCGCAAATTGCCATTTCTTTTTGAGGAGAAGTTGCTAGTTTTTACTGAATAAATTTTTGCTAGTAAGAACTTGCAAGTGAGAAAAAATAGCTGAACGCATGTTGCTGGGTGGAATTAAAACTAATAAAAGAAATGTTTATGAGCTTTTCATAGTTCAAACTGACAAAATAAACCTATTTAAATATAATATCTACATATTGTTTTATTAGGAACTAGCCGCGAATAAATAACAAATTAATCAGGCGTTCGTAAAACTTGCAAATTATTACTGGTTTTGCGTTCTTGTACTTTTGTGCTATGAGAGCGAATTCTCAGAAATTACTGGAGAATTACTGGCAAGTTACTGGATAATTTTGTAAAAGAACACAACTTATGTTGAAGACAGAGGCGTATGAGCAACTTTTTGAAGAGAAACTTCTTTGGCGGCAAATGCAGCGGAAATGGTGGGTAGTTGGCGGCGGAAATCTCCTAAATGTATGCTTTGATATTGAAACTGAAATAAAAAAAACGTGTTAAACGTTAGATGAAACGATAAGATGAATGGTGAATATATGTATGTCTAAATAGATGGAGAAATGAATAAAGATGAAGTTAAGAAAAAGCATCAAAAATCTTTCTTTTATAATTCCGTTGACAAATTTTTCAATATTTTTATGCAGATTTTTTAAGCTTAAACTGTTTTATCATCTGAAGGGGTTTTTTCAAAAAATATTTTAAGAAACTATTTTTACTCATAAAAACTCCATTTTTGGAGGTATGTATTTTCAAATCGGTCCAGCTCACGTAAATCTTGAGATTTTTCAGAAATATTGTGGTGGAAGTCTGCAAATGCAATAGATACTGTAATTTCGACGGAAAAACCGCAACTTTTTTGGTGATGCAGTCTAATACATATGTACGTATCTCCATTGTTCCACTAAGGTTCACTGAAAGCCATAATTTTTGAGCTAATCATTTATGATTCTCTGGCTAAATGACGCGCGTCCGGTTAATATGCCTGCAATTTTATTTGAAGAGAAACTTAAGGGTCTGTTGTTATATAAAAATAGAAATCTTTAATTTGCTGACGTTGTTTGTTCTGTTTTAATGTGGAGTGTGTATACTGCATTTATTTACATGCATATATGTATGTATGTATATTTACATATATGAATTTGTTTTAGACTAAAATATGTACCTCGTGAGTAGATTTGAGTTTTATCAAGTTAGCTTAACTAGTGTTCGCCCAGTGGTTGACACCACAATAATTTAAGTGAGTTTAGGTGGGGTGAGTTGAGTTGAAATGAGAAGAGTTAAAGTGGTTAAAGGTGAGTTGAAGTGAGATGACTTTAGGCAAGATGAGGTTTGTTGAGTTGTGGTTAGTTAAGGTGAATTGCGGTGAGGTGAGATGGCTTGAGTTGAGATGGGGCGAGTTGAGTTTTTCTCTTTATCTTTATCCCTATATCTTGCGCTATCTTTGTCTCTGTCTTTGTCTTTCTCCTTTTCTTGATCTCTTTTCTTCACTCCTCCGATTTGTGGCGTGCGCCTTGATGTTGTCACACAAAGGGGAGGGACCTACAGTTCTACGCCGACTCCGAACGGCGGTTGTATTTTTATGAGAAGCTGATTTTCATGGCAGAAATACCCTCGGAGGTTTGCCATTGCCTGCAGAGGGGCGACCGCTGTTAAGAAAAAACCTTTTTGCTATATTTTTAGCCCAGGACTTGAACCCAGGTCCTGCGGAGTGGTCGCGCGCACTGCTAACTACTACACTACAGCTTACCTATTTAGGTTAGGTTTGGTTAGGTAAGCGGGCTGCCTCCGCATGTGGAGGCACACTTGGACTCGACTAAGCTGTCCGTTGTGATGCCCTCAGAGGGGGAGGGAAAAGGGATGCAGGGAGGGTAGGGGAAAGAAGGAGGAAGCTATGGGAGAAAGACGACACCTATGGCTTTTTGCCGGAGAAACGCTCCGTGCACAAAACGAAGCTCTTCAGTCGACTGATATCCACTCCCGAGAGCTCATTCAGGCTTACAGCATGGTTTACAATCACACAGTGATCAGTAACACTCCCACCAATAGCGAGAGATGCAGCTTGCTTAGTCGCAAGAGCTCCTCAGACCACCCCCCGGTCCACCCGTGGCCAGAAAGACTTTGCCACCTTGCACTTCAAGGTCTTCGCCCAGCGCTCACTGAGCTGACTAAACGCCCATCAGTCCACAAGCTTACCACACGAGGTCAGGGGAGCCAGATCTTCCCTATCCGAAAGTAATTCCTCGACGGTTCCCTGTCTTGCAAGCTTCTCAACCATGCAGTTGCCAGCGATTTCGCTGTGACCTGGAACCCAAATAAGCTTAATAACCAAGTAATCAGACGCGGTCGATAGGGAAGTCAAACACTCCCTCACCATTTTCGAACGCACCGTCAGGGAGCCAAGAGCCCTGATGGCTGCTTGGCTGTCAGATTAAATATTTAGCTCCTTGACAGATGTTACACTAAAGAGCAACCAATCCGAAGCCTCTTTTATCGCGGCCACCTCAGCCTGAAAACACTACAGTGATCAGGTAACCTAAATTTCAGGTTGATTGAGAGCTCTTCGCAGAATACACCTCCGCCAATCTTCCCATCCAGCTTCGATTCATCTGTAAATAAGTTTACAGGTCCTCGATTCCAGATACTGCACCTCTCCCAGTCTCATCTCGCCGGGATGTGGGTGGTAACAGATCCATTCGGACCCAGAACCGGCGTGCAGTGGTCTGTTCGAGTCGGTAGGAACCCGAAGTCTCTTAGAATTCTGGAGTTCCCATAGCTTGAGGTGAACTTTAAGCCCACCACTCTTAGCCTTACTGCGGCTCGCGCAGCGGCAACTCTGCCAGCTATATCTATAGGCACAACATGTAACATGGCATTAACCGCAAGAATAGGTGTGGTTCGAAGTGCCCCACTGATTCCAATTAATGCAGCTCTTTGCACCTTCTCCAGCTGCTTGACGATGTAGGCTTTGTCGAGTGCGTTACACCAGACGAGTACCGCATATAATAAGATTGGCTTGATAATAGTTTCATAAAGCCAATGCACTACCTTCGGCGAAAGGTCCCAGCACTTGCCAATGGCCCCTCTGCAACAATACAGTGCTACTGTAGCCTTCTTGACTCTTTCCTCCACGTTAGGCTTCCAGAAAAGCTTACTGTCAAGGATCGAGCCCAAGTACCTCACCCTGTCAGAGAGCCTTAGAGGAAGACCACCCATTGAGGGAAGATGGCAATTCGGTATCTTATACCTTCTAGTAAAAAGAACAAGCTCCGTTTTGCTGGGATTTACACCCAGCCCGCAGCTAAAAGCCCAGTTCTCAACCAATCTCAAGTAACACTGCATAAGCTCAAACAGTGTTTCCGGAAACTTTCCTTTTGTTATCAATCTACATCATCGGCCTAGGCAACCACCCGACAGCCAATTCTTTCCAGAGACACTAGCAGGTCATTGATTACAACGTCCCAAAGCAACGGCGAGAGAACTCCCCCTTGCGGGTTACCTCTACTTACACTCCTCCGGTTAGAAGCGCTGCCCCACTCTGTCGCGACAGTTCTATTGCAAAGCAAGCGGTAAATAAACCTGACAAGGTCGACTCCGACCCCTAGCTTATTTAGGGAGTTATTTACAGCCTCAGGCAAAACATTGTTAAAAGCCCCCTCGATATCAAGGAAGGCACCGACCGCAAATTCCTTCTGCGAGAAGGATTGCTCAATATTTTCAACGACCGTGTGTAAGGCCGTTTCGACAGACTTGCCCTTGCAATAAGCATGCTGATCCAAGGAAAGGCGGTCCCTTAGGATCCCGCTCCTTAAATGCAGATCGATCAGCCTGTCCAGCGTCTTCAAAAGAAACGAGGAGAGACTTATCGGGTTGAAATCTCTGGGTGATACATGAGAGGCTTTACCTGCCTTGGGAATGAATATCACTCTGACCACCCTCCAAGGCACCGGAACATATGAGCCTTAGCCAAACAGCTCTCGAAAATGGGCATCAACCAGCGGCACGACACTTCTGCAGTTGGGCCGGTATTATGCCATCGGGGCCCGGGGTCTCAAAAGGCTTACACGAGCTAATGGCCCACAGAAGGTGATCCACGGTTAGGATTTCCGAGACATTCGTCTCGGGGATCGACGTCCCCAACCGCATCCCTCCCGGATCCGGCTTGCAGGGGAAATGAGCTTCAAGGCGCATCCGAAGAGACTCCTCGCTGCTCATTGCCCATCTGCCACCTTCATCCCTGATTCCCAGAGAGAATTCGCCTAAACCTTGAATCCTGACTGGGCTCCACGCTTTCGCAGAACAGTCTCCACGACGTCCTCTACGCTTTCCTAATCTCAGACTTATATATCCCAAGCCCAATCTTATACAGTGCCCAATCGGAGGCTAATTTACTCTTGCTGGCCCTACCAGAGCGGTTTGCTCTTACCTTTGTGGTAACGCGCTTCGTCCAAAGCAAGCTGTATGTACCGATGGTCGGAGAAGGAGTGGTCACTAAGGACTCTCCAGCCAGATAAACGGGACATTATATCAGAAGAGGCCAGCGTGATATCTAAAACCTCTTCTCTACTTGCCGTGACAAAAGTGGGGTCGCTCTCCCTACTACATATACATAAATTTTCATTTAGAATAAAGTTAAAGAGTGACTCACCTCTGAGCTGCCCCAAATCGTATGGTGGGAATTCGCGTCAGACCCAATAACAACGCGGACTCTCCTGCGTCTAGCTCCTGCCACTGCATTCCTTATTAAGCGCGGAGGTGGCTCCACCCCATTCTCGTGCGCCATATAAACAGAGATCAACCAGAGTTCTCCGGTTGCACCCTTTAGGCTCACCCTCACAATGTCACCATCGCTGAAAAGAGGTAGAATAAAAGCAAATCTTATCAAAATGAAATTTATTTTCCATTTGGTTAACGAATAAAACAAAAATATAAATTTTATTTTTTAGTTATCCAACCAGCATAAATAAATTTTATTTTTGATTTGTCCGACGAATCAAATCTCAAACTAATTTTGTTCTGCGTCGAACAAGTAATAAATTTATAGTATTTAGGATTTGATACATCTTTCACAGGAGTATTTTCTGTTATACTTTAGTAAAGTTTTCTAAGGGCCCAGATTTTTCCGAAAATTAAGTTGAAATATAGAAATTATGTATTTTGCTATGTTAATAAATTTGGTTACTCAATATTCATATTCTAATAAATGTAAAAGCGTTCACATGCAAATGATGGTCATTTCTATATTTAGTACCGAACCCGGATTTTCTCTTGGCGGCCCTGGTTATAAAGGACGGGGAAAGACGGCGGGAATGGTGGAAATCGTAAAGATCTGTTGATTTTAGGTCCTCTCCGTTTTCTGACTACGATTTGACAGTTTTTGTTGTAGCAAAAATAATGCGCAATTATATTCAAACTTGAAACATAAATATATTAATATATCTTCTTCGTTACACGAATAAATCTTTTTTGTGTGTACAACTTTATTCTCTTTAACTATCAAACAAACCCAAAGCTGTAAACACTGTTCCATATGTTATTGTTGGTACGGAACGTAATAATATATGTATATACATAACTGGTATACGATTTTCACCTATTCCTACCGTCGCGATTCTGCTCCGTACCGCCGTTATAACCAGTGCTATTGTGCTATGATAGAAACAATGGCAACGAACTACACGTATGTACATATGTACACACATACACAAACATATGTATGTTGTATCCTAGCATGTACGTGTTATGTTTCAAATGTTACGAAACAAGTTACTGTACCAGTTGCTGTACAAAATTATTCCAAAAATTGTTTTCGTAAAGTTTTTATTTGATTCTTCAATGCAACCCTGTGCGAGACATGAGGGAACTGGAATTGAACAGCTGAGGCCAAGGCGAATTTATATGTATATGATTATTTATGTATATATATCGTCGCCTGGGTAAAAGATTGTCGTAAGCGTCATACGTACGTGCGTAACATACGACAATCTTTTACCCAGGCGACGATATGAATTCGCCTCCGCTGAGGCAGACTGATTTCCAGTTCGCTCAATTTTTTCACAGAGCTGCATTCAAAAATCCAGAAAAAAACTATGGAAGCTGCTTAGCAAATTTATTAAGAAAGTGTATGTAATCTTTAATATTGCTTAAATAAGAAAGATTAAATGCATGCCAAATTTTGTATTTTCAGTTTTATTGTATGTAAAGCTTTTACAAATTCCAGAAATTTTTGCCATAATTTATGAAACCAATCGCGCATCCGTCAAAATACAACTTTGTTTGATATGTACATACATATTTATGCACATATGTATTTGAAGTTCGTTGCTATTGTTTATGTTTTATTCTTGGAATTGGAGTGCGTCGTAGCTTAAACGAAATAAATTTGCAAATATTTTTGTAAAAATTTAATAAATTTAATTTTTTTAGCATATCCTCTTGCACTAATTATATATATCGGCGGAGGTACACCCGCGAAGCAGGCAGACATTTCCAGCACATAAAAGCAAAAGAGTTTGTGCAGATGATTATCCACAAAAGACGCTGGAGTAGAACACCTTATCAAGTGTCAAAAACCAACGGCTTATGGAGGCGCAATACATATTTATGAGCACGGTTGCCAGGGAATATGTTGGAAATTAATTTAATCTGAACACTAACGATAGCACGTCACACAAAATCACAGTATATATAAGTATATACATATGTAAATAATGTACGGAAAGTACTAACAATACTTAGCACCAAGTAATGGCGGTAGACGGTAAAACTATACCTGGTACGGGAGCTGAACAAATATAAATGCCAGAGCGGCTTACGTAAAGAAAACATACTACCTTCAGATCTCACTCATCCAAGCCAACTAGCTGGAAAAATTATGCTCTTGCACAAAGAGGGACCCTACATGAAGCGAATAGCAACATCGACTCAGATCATCAGGAGGCATTGATCGAAGCATGAGGCAAATTTAAGCATACTTTTATTTGTGCCTTAATATAAATTAATTGAAAATTTGATTCCAAATATAGCAAAATTTTTGTTAGCGGACTCAACAGGGTTCACGCTTATCGTGGAGTCCATAAGAAACTGAAAAAAAAACAAAAGGGCAAAAGTAGCAAGGAGAAGGAGTAATAATCAGAAGCCACTATTCATTGCTGCGAAGGAACTCTCCGAAGATGACGAGGGTTTCCAATATTGCTCTAGGATCCCTGCAGTACGGGGGAGCGACTAGTGATGTAAATTTTCGATAGTTTCAAGTATCGATCGATGCTCGATAGTTTGGAAACAAGTATCGAATAAAAGTATGCGATACTTTTACATTATTCCGTTGAAAATCCCTTAATCCAAAACTAATACTCATAGTGACTCTTTTTTAGTAAAAACGCTTTCAATCGAAAACATTACATAGAAACTAGTGAACTTCTGTTGAAGCTTATTGTTACCTTTAATACTTACCATAAATAAGTTTTAACTATTTCAGCTATTTAGGGATATATTTTTCATATGCTTTCCCCCACGTGAGCGGATCTCGATGTCTCTCCAATAAATCTTCTTGAATATATTGATTACCCTCAACAATGGCAGACTCTAAACAACTTTTGTGAGCTTGCTTACATTTTTTATCAAAATCACTCCAAAGAGAATTTCCGTTAGTTTGATCCACGTTGTGGTCCGGCAAATTATCATTTTGAAAGCTGGTTATACACTGCTCCTCAAATTGTAAATTTTACAACCCGTTACACTGCTTTGGCGACGCTTGTTATGAAAGTATATTTTAGCGAAGATGATTGAGTATCGAGTATCGGCATAATTTTTTCGATAATCACCGAATACTCAAATTGCTCAACAGTATTAAATACATACTATTCGATACTCGATACTATTCACATCACTAGGAGCGACTTCTGGATTGTTGAATCGGTAGCTACCAAGTGAACTCCGTCGATTACGGATCGACTAATTGTCGTGTATTTAAGCGATTACTTTTACAAGGTAATGCCCTAGGCTTTATTCACCACCGACTCTGTCTACACTGCCAGGAGTTAGTGAATTAGTTACATGCGTATTTTATGGACGCCCCCTTTCGTGGTTTTTCACAATTTTGCTTCCGACTGGTGCCACTCGGCACTACTATGCGCTTTAGGGTTAATAGAGTAGCTTAGCTTCAGCTAAGGTCCATTACTTTTATACGAAAGTATAGCTCTGTATCTAACAAATACCATATAAATTTAAATTTCAGACTTTGTACAAAAGTTATAAAAATTCCACAAACTATCCATCCCAATTCCAAGCATTTTAATTTTAATTTCTGTAAAAATGTTTGGTATGCAGTTTTATAGCTTAATAAATTCTAGCATAATAAAGTGCGAGTTTTAAGCTGCTAAAAAATCGCGTTGAGTTCCGATAATTCCACAAATATACCAAGTAGTTTGAAGGAGTACTTTTAATTCTTCATTTCAATTTCAAGCATTTCAATTTTAATTTCTATAATAAATAATTATACTAATACTTTGCTCGCAAAACGGTTGTTTGTAACAGCCCAAAGAAATCGAAATAGATATAGACAAATGTATACATAAATGATCAGAATGAAAAGAGAGTCGATTAAGCCACGTCTGTATGTCCGTTCGTCCGTCCGTCTGTCCGTGTACACGATAACTCGAGCAAAAATTGAGAGGTTACCTTTTATCCAAGGTAGATTGCTATTGAAAATGGGCGAAATCGGACAATAACCACGCCCCCTTTTCATATAACGGTATTTTCGAAAAATGCAAAAACCATTATATTTCAGTAAATATTTATCCAAATTGATGAAAATTAGTATATGAAGTAGAATTTTTGTACAAAATATTATTATTATGAAATTTTTGGAAAAGGGGTGCGACCCCGCCCACTTATGGTGAAATACTGTATCTTAGTAGCTGCTTTAAAATCCTTACCAAACTCTGTACGAGCCTTGCTTAGGAAGCAACTAAGAAATTTGCTGAAAATCATTGAAATTGGGCAATAAATAGCCACGCCCACCGCCCATATAACGGTAATTTACAGAGGCATGAAAACTGAAGCTAATTGACTCAAAATCGATTATTGAAATTACCACTGAGAAAAAAATTAGACTATTATAAATTGTTGGATTTTACGCGTGGCGCCGCCCACTTATGACCACAAATGTGTATCTCGGTAACCGATTTGTCAACTATTACCAAACCTTGGTACGAAAAAGCAATTCATTGAAAATAATGCAAATCCGATTAAATTGGCCCGGTTTCCCGTATAACGGTAATTTTCGGATATACGAAAACTCCTATATTTCAATAAATGACGTCGTTAATTTACTCCAAGTTAATACTTACAACAATCTTTTAACAATAAATAAGACTGTTTTATACTTTTAGGTAGTTTAACGAAAGTTGGAACGACAATAGTTGATAACTGCGTCGTGTATATAAAATTCGGTTTCGACCGAACTTATCTTCACTTGTTGGTATGCAGATTTATAGCTTATTAAATGCTGGCATAATAAGGTGAAAGTCTTAAGTTGCTCAAAAATCGCGTTGATTTTTAATAATTCCACAAATCTACCATGTAGTTTGAACGAGTACTTTCAATTCATTCATTTAGTATTCTGGCTCGGAATCGTAAACAGCTAACAACATATATATATAAGTACGGCATTCTGAGAGTACATTGATCGACCAACAGCGGCCTGACCCTGTTTAGGTCCGTGAATATCTAAAACGTTGTTCGTCGATGGGAAAATATCTCCTCCGCATTCTTCCTCTTAGGGATAGCATAATGTCAAACACACTCAAACTCGATTTCAGTTAGGCGTTTTACCTGCAAAGGATGGAGTCATCTTAGAGCCTGCTCAAGCCTTAGAACTCACCGACAATGGACCACGTTATTTGTGACCTCGTGCTGTTCTAACCAAACAAATAACATGGCTGCCTCAGTGACGCACAACACACATAACGCACCGGTCCTACCAAATACCCAGACTGCCCCAATGGACGACCGAAGGTCAACTGAGCGACGCAACCACAACATGACCACCTTACAACATAACACAACCACAAACCCACCTACACGCTGCGGCAACTCACGAGCGAGGACAAACCAACAGCGCCTAGTTTCTCAGACTTTAAGTTAGGTGTGTCGGTCCAGGATATACCGTAATGCGATATCAGTCAGATGCAATTCCTGTTTTGGCTGGCGCCACTTGAGAAGGAACGAGCAACAACTTCCTTGTTGCAGTGCTGCACAAGCACTTCTGCGGTGCAGCCTACTACCACCACAAGGCGTGCTGCCAACAGCATCATACGGAACAAATGTCCGGCAGGCAATACCATACCTCACTAACACCCCATATTGCGATCAGTGTCCCAAGGCATAAGAAAATATTACAATTCAACTGTAATGGACTCCTGAATAAAATCGATACTCGAATACTGATAGTTGCGGTCCAAGAGACGAAGCTGCATAGGAATTCAACGTGGTTCAACTGTGCCAGATATAACCTGCGCCATAAACACTAAGATAACTCGAGGTCTTAACCAGAACCACCCTTGTGAGGACAGTCTTAGTAGCATTGGATATGTCATAGACGTTTGACAGAGTCTTCCTCTCCATTCTACTAGAATAGAGCATGGCGTCCTCTCTCTCTGAGTGCTAGACATTAGTCTACCAAGAAAAATATAACAAAGGTGTCCTTTGCGCGCCTCTATTTAATACAATATCTCGAAGATTCCTCAACCACCAGAGGGAGTCTCCATTATCTCTTATGCTCCCGACTGCTCGATAATGGCGTGCGGAATTGGTTTTTGTATGTATTTGGTTTAAAGAAAAACGATAATCTCTCATCTATGCGTAATTATAAACTTGGCTGTGATTTACAAAATTTCCTGAACGCGCGTTATTGCATTTTTATGTTCAAATTATCTATCGCGAAGAGCCCGGAATATCTGTACAATAAATTTAAGTTCTCAAAGAGTACACGTTCGCCAGGTCTCATTCTTCCGAGATTTAACTGTTTATGCACTTCAAGACTGTTTTTTTTATTAATGCGGCAAGGCTCTGGAACCCCCTTCCACTGTCCTTGAAGAACGCGTCGCACATTGGCAACTTCAAAAAACTTATATTTCCCTTTTTTTTCTTCCGAGCGTGATCAATATAATATCAATCAATATAAGCTTACCTTTTTTATTTTAGAATATATGATTTGCAATTCAACATATGCATTACCTTATCTATATTGTATTATTAATTATCAGGGAACGGATTTTTAGGACCTAAAAACCTATAAAAAAGGCAAAATAAAATAAGGAAATAGGCTGGAAAAGGCAAAATAAAATAGCGAAAAAGGCAGGAAAAGGCACTAGGTGTTGCAAAAAAGGCAAAAAAAGGCAAAATAAAATAGCGAAAAAGGCAGGAAAAGGCACTAGGTATTGCAAAAAAAGCAAAATATGGCACTAAAAAAAGACAGAAAATACAAAGAACAATGAAAAAATAAATTTATTTTAGAAATGTTTATATTACAAGTAAAAAGAAAAACTATGAACTAGTTTCATTATATGAAAAATTTGTACTTTGAATCTTTGACTATTTTATCCTTTCGAGTTTCTAACCAATAAAACTTTAATCTGTATAGTTGTAGTAACATTGAACTACAAGATGCATTTTGAAGTTTTCTGGCAGCATTTTCATTCGATTTTCGCGAACAAAAGCCTTGAATGTACTAAATGTGCGCTCGACGTAAGTTGATACAAGTGGAGCCCAATTTAAATATGGAAAGTTTGAAACGTTCATATTATCAGGAATAAGGGCGTTTTCCTCGCCCTTTACGCTTAACGCTTCTATAAGCCGCACGGGCATGTGTTTATTTTTTAATCTTAAAAAAAAAATTTTAAATGCTATAATAACTTTTTTAAAGGTAGAAAAGGCAAGAAAAGGCAAATATCTTAAAAAAGGCAAAAAAAGGCAAATAGCTTAAAAAAGGCAAAAAAAGGCAACATCAAATGTGTATATATGGAATCAGGTAAAGCTAAATTATGGACATTCTTAATCGAATATACTCTATCTCTTTAGCAGAAAAAAAGGTAATTTCCATAAAATCCGTTCCCTGTTAATTATTATCTGTACTTTTTATTTTATTTTTGTCATATGTTTTTATCATTGTGCAAGTAAAGATTGTATCTAAATGCACTAATGTTTTCAATCTAATATAAAATAAATAAATAAAAATGTAAATGTACTAAATACTTGCTATTTACTCAGTGTAAAAATAAATAATTTCGGGTTTTTTGATACTGTTTCGTGATGTTTAAGATTTTCGAAACTATAACGAGGTTTCGAATTTATTTCGTGATATTTATGGATTCCAGGGACAATTCCGGGATTTTCGGGCATATTTTAAGATTTTCGACTTCGAGGTCTCTAGAATTTTTGGCGTTCTCGGAACTATTTCGAGATTTTCGAGATTTTTAGAATTCTAGGCCCTATTTCTATAATTATAACGGTAACAATAAGTATATCTATAAAATTATCGACAAATATAACGATTGCAAAATAAGTTTAACGATATTAAGATCCAGAAATATAGCGAGAATTCCGAATAGTAAAAATAATCACGGAGGAGTCCCGGAAATCTGGAATTAGTATCGAAAGTTGCGAGAACCCCGAAATAGTCTTAAACATCCTAATTTAGTTCCGAGAATACTGAAAATCTCTAAAATCCCAAAATAGTTTCCAAATTGATGTAAGGTCTGGTAGGATCAGGTGTGGTGAGTTTAAATGAGGTATAATGAGTTTGTGTCTGGTGAGTTGATTTAAGGTGAGGCGAGGTAAGTTGTGGTAAGGTGTGTTGATGTGAGTGTATGTAATGTCAATTTCGTTTCTACCGAAAACTGCAACCTCCTCTTTGCCCTCTACGCACAAACACTAAGAAGGGTGATGAGAAAGCAAATTTTTTTGTAAAAACGAAAACGCCATAAGTTAAAATGTTAATTGTTTCAATTTTTCCTATATCATAAAGTATATTTAGCTTGAAAGTTGGGCCAATGTACATAAAATGCAACTGATAAACTATTTATTTTGTAAGAATTTAGCCATCTATACTAAATACCTTAGTACTTCAGTGAAAGTATTTTGTATCCACACCACAGTATTTTTTGTTCTTTAGTATCCAGCAGCTCTAAGTTATTTTTTAATTTAGTTGTTTAGTTTCTAACAGCTCCTAAATACCTAAGTACTTCTTACTTGAGTATTTAAGTATTTGAGTATTTAGTACCCACTTTACTTTACTCTACTTGTACTGCACTTTAAATACAAAAGTACTTAACTTAGTATGCCCATCACTGCTTTAAACAATGCAGCGCCCGTGTGGTCGCCGGTAACTAGCGGGACGCAGTGGATGAAGCTACATACCTGCCAAAGACTCCGGCCATGAGATGCCTTGTGATGTCGCTAGAACACGAGCTAACTAAATGACGAGGCGCAAAATGCTCCCCGCAAGAAGCGTAGCGTTCATAAAACAACCTCTGGACTCGACAGCGTACCGACTGGCCATAAACGGCATTCATGCTTTGTTACCAATGGTTACGGTGGACAGATTTCTGTGGCCAAAAATCGGGACATTTCTAAATTGTCGAATCCGAACAAACAATTTTGTTTTTAGAATAAACATCTTTTAATAAGTTTTATTTAAAACAAAACAAAGGGAGAAAAAACTTGAAAAACGATCGCAAAAATATATACTAGGGCGGGTCGAAAATCAAATTTTTCTCAAATCCCTTGGTAATAGTGAAAATATGTTGTATCATGAAGTGAACAACAAGCCTGCAAAATATTAGTCTTTTATTTTAATTGTAAGAGCCCGCGCATCGACCGCCAAGTGACCCATAGTGCACACTAGTCGAATAAGACCAATTCTTGTTAAAAATTCTGGGTTCAGCAAAAAGATTTGGTGCATATTATTAGATAATGAATCCGTTAACGCAAAAGATAAAGTCAAATATAATTTCTCGTAGCCCTTTAGCTTATGGTTAATCTCAAATGTATCTGTTTTTAATAAAATTTTAATTGTTCTCTTGATAATTGCACTGGCCTTTAGTCGAAAGATGTAAAGAACAGCATTAATATTGCTGGCGTGCATTTAGGTCGCTGATTCCAAATATTCTAACCTTTTTTTTAAATATTAGCTATAGTTTGCGAATTTTTGTAAATTTAGGAACAATTTCGGTAGCTCTAATAGAAAAGCCTTTACTTTCCATCATCGTGGAAAAGTTTTGTTTATGCAAATGAGTATGGAAACACTTAACAGACACAACTTCTGGAAACACTAATTAGTTTACATATGTTTATGCATACAATAAAAGAATTGCAAATGTAGGAAAATGAAAAAAAAATTGTTCAACATTTTTTTTTTTATTTCAAAATAATTTGTTTATAATCTGAATGATTCTCATCATATTATTATCATAAATCAGTAATAGTAAGTCTCGCCTTCAATTTGGAAATTATTACGTACCGATCGAGTAACATTTACCAAAGTTATATCGAAAAACTTAGGCGGATCTCAAGTTTTTTTCTAAAAAAATTCCTCTTCAATTGTATAAATAACCTTTAAATGAAAGAACCGGATTACAGAAAAGTGTGCCAAGGAGTGACTTTTTTCGTTCAAGCTGAATGCAAAGGAATATCGTCCAATTGGAGAGTGCTCAAAAGGATTTCCCAAGATATGTTAAAGACTATTGCATTTACCTACAGTAACTTTTTCACATAATGGAGTTAACTAAAATATTTATGTATATCTAAACACTTATTGCACGCCCCCTACTTTCATATAACGGCAAATTTAGAAACCGCGAAAAATGTGCTTCTTCGGTGACTAATTAAACAATTCCGCACCAATTTTCAAGAGAACATAAAAGAACTTAAAATGGTCGTTTCTCGCCCTAATTATATTATGTTAATGTTTGTAAATACTTATATGCTTGAAACTACTATCAATTTATCAAACGATTCACCACGATCTTGAAAACTGACCAAATCGGCGTGACCAAGCCCATGGTCCTTTTACTATTATATAAATATCCGAAAACATTCAAACGTTTGAAATAAATCGCGTCTCACTTTTTTGTATTTTTTACTTGGTTGCTGAAGTAATGAAGAATTGAAAATTCATAAGGGAAAATTATAGTTTTTGTAAGTTTTATCTTAATATCTAGAAAACTTGTAGACTTATTGAAAAATGATAAATGAACGTGAGGTACCTAATTTAATAACCCTTAATTTGATATATCGTCCTGTTTATAACAATTAACGCATTCCATAGATATTACAAGCCAAAGTTTCATTTTCAAAATTCATACACTTTGATTCAATTGCTCGGGCTAAAGATAAGTTTTAAGTTAATCTTTCGTAGCCAATAACAATCGGCTTAGACATAAGACATCATAATATTACTATTATAATACGGTCAAATGCAGTTTATTTTCCCCCATACAAAATAGACCCAGCCTAATGTACACACAGAAAATATACGGTGGCGAGAATGTAAATAGGGAAAGCAAGTTTTGGATACTTTTCTTTGTTTAAAAAAAAAATTACTATTTCTTTATGAAAATATAACTTACTTTTTTAAAAAATATGTAAGCAAATCCAAATTGCAAACTTTGTAGAAAATTTATAAAAATTAGACTAATTTTGACAAATGTTGATCTAAATTTTTAACATTTTAATCAGATTTTCTACGATTGTTTCGAGTATGTAGCCCATTAGTATACTAAAGTGCAAGTTTGAAGTAGCTTGAACTTGCCGTTATTTTTGGCAATTTTTTGTTCGCGTATTTTCTTCCATACAAAGTATGTTCAATAAGTTTTTTGTATTGAGAACATGGTAACACCTTTCAAAAAAAATGAATACCAAAACTTAATACCAAACACCTTTCAAAAAAAATTAATACCAAAACTCAACGGTAAGTCCTAGCTACTTAAAACTTGCATTTTGAGTGGAATGTGCTACAAAACTGCATACTCAGAATGTTTCTAAGAAATCTAATTAAACAGCTCGAAATTACAGAAATTTGTGGAATCTTGCTCATTTTTGTACTGAGTTTAAAATTTTGTCTCACATGGTCTTTGTTAGATAACGAGCTACACTTTCATAAAAAGTTATAAACAAAGGGGAATAGCCAAAGGATGCTAAAATGTCTTTTCCCTATTTATATTTTTCCCTATGATTTTTTCGAGGGAATTGTATTATTTTTTATAATTTCACTAAAATCAAGTTAGAATCGTTTCAATAAAAAAAAACAATTATAAAAACCTTTAAAAAAACTAAAGTTTAGACAAGAAGTAAGAGTACCATTTTGACAGAATAAAACATAACCAAAGATCATAGAAAATAAATGCTGCCACGTTTGTACGAAAAATTGTTTCTGGCCCTGAGCACAGGGAGACTCTTATTAAATTAATGAAGAAAACACTGAAAATCGGGATTTAATCGGTACAAGTATAATAAATCGAGACACTTATATGTCCCGACTTTTAAACAATTTTCAGCGGAACCATTTTTTCAAAATCGGTACTGTCCCGCAAAAAACGGGACGAATGGTCACCGTACCTATGGTTAATTGTCAGATGAAGCTCTGGAAGCACGAAACAAAGATTCCCGCAGTGCAGCAGAAAAAAGACGAATGAAGATATATTCAAGAGACTTTTGATCAGTTCCGCCCTGATATATCAAGTATGAGAAAATTACCCCAACAAATGGGATGATTTGCCGATACAAGCACAACAGTTGTTAATTATGAAGAATTATAGTGATGATCGGTCGAGAAATCCGAGTTTGGTTAAGAATTGTGGTATTGTGATTATACTTCCGGAACAATTTCCGGAAATTTGAATTTTTTTCTGATATGAAGTCGGCCATTTTTAATAGATCTTGCCACTGAACTCATATCTAAGAAATATGCACAGCATTTTAAAATACATCTTTTGTCCTTTCAGAAGTCGCAAAGTGTACGTTTTGAATGCTGCATGCGAATTAATTGCAGCGTTTTCGACAGAAGCAGCATTTTGATCGGGGAAAAAATGGTTTTGAAATCTAAAGTAAATCCCTTTCACGAAAAAATATGGCCATTGAGCCACAATTACCCCTTGACCTTTAAAAAAATTGGTGAAAAGTAGTGTTACTCGAAAAGACTTGCAAAATCCACGGGAGGTATTCCAAAACAAAAAAATTATGTATTTTTTGTTATACTAGTGTTATAGATTTTGAGACGAGCAACACGATTCCACCGTTCAAAATTCGAAAGAAAAATGTGAACACCTTACTATAAAAAATGCATTATTTATTGAATTTTTTTCTATTTTCATGCAGCTGTGCATCCTTCACTCAATTTTATATCCTTCAAACAATAAGTGCAATTCAAGACCTTTAATTTGAGACAAGGCCCTCTGAGAGCCAAGTTATAACAATTTTAAACCAAACTTCGAAACTGCTGTACTACTTAGTGAAATTAAAAAAAAAATGCGTAACATGTCGAATGAAATTTTGAAGTTTAACTTCAGAACTGTAATAATTTAGCTCTCAAAGGGCCTAGAGACTTCTACCTTGGCTTAAATTAAAGGTCTTGAATAGCAGTAAATAAACTGACTTGTTGTACGAGGATATAAAACTGTGTGAAGGGTACACAGCTCCATGCAAATCATAAAAAATGCAATATATGCAAAATCGAGCTCACGATCCGGCCCTGAGTTCAATGCTGAAGATAACCATTGTTGTGTTTCTTTTATTTAGGAATATTCTAATATAATAATTAATAATCCAGTCAGGAGCATACGGAATTTTTACACGTTTTATGTGCAATTCAACAGATCTATTTATCGAACAGTTAGAGAGGTTAATTATCTTAAAAATATGATCTCTCGCTTCCTTGAGAGCCAATGAAAAACTTTTAGAAACTCAAATGTCCCATGTATAAGTCTTTACCTAGTAGGATTACAAATGTATTCCATAGTTAAATAAATAAATAAATATTAAATGTGGTGCCAAGAGAAGCCAATCCACTAAGGTGTTCCGAACTAATACTAGGTTTACATATACATACATAGATTACCCTCATTTTCGAGCTTACCTCCCTAATCTGTAATTAGAAATAGATATTAGCCATACAAAATTCGTCCCCCGTTAATCTGTAATTATAAAATAATCTCAGATTAAACCGATAACTTTTCGGTGTCCAACCTAGTTTTATCGATTATTTTTGCGAAGAAGAGCAGAGATACCAAATGAAAAAGTAAACAAAAATGGACGCTAGAAAGTAAAAGAGGTTTGCAAAGGTATTTTTAATACCAAGCTAAATTATATTTCAATTGCTTAATATAGCAGAAAAAAGTGATCACGGTGATGTTTCCTTGAAAAGTAAGAATAATAAGCACAACAAATTTGACAGCTAATAATCTGAGATTTGCCTATGTAAACGGGGTGATTAAAAACGAGCTTTGATTGAGATTATATTTATATTCGAACATATTTTAAGGCCCATTGAGAGATACTGATCGCTCGGTAAAAGATAAATGAACATCACAAAAAGGAGGCCAATTCTTTCGAGACCTTAAAGTAGTAGTCTGCCACGGATAGAAGGGTGGCACAACCATCAAAACGCTAATGAGCGAGAGTCCAGGAAAGTTTAAACTTTTTATAAAAACATATTTTTTTCTCTACCCTATAAGAAAGTTCTCTTGAAATTGAAATTAAATATACGATTACATTCAGAAAATTTCTCAGCTATTGCGTTATAAAATCGAGGTTGTATTTGCATGGCGAATAACAGGTAAATGTACTATCCCAACAGTATTCAAGGCATCTGCAGTTTTTTTTTGGTTTCGCACACAGAATGGTGGCAACCGAGCTTAAACCTTTCCGAGACTGTGTACATATTTCGTATTCGGTAGTCTGCATAAGCTCAATTTAGTTTGCAGGGTCAATTTCGCCAACTTTTTTTCAACTCATCTGCACGATAAATACATATGTATGTATGTAACGTACTGAAGTACAGTAAATGGTGGCGTACGCTGCTTACTTTCGTACCCTTGAAAAGGTCTTTGTTTTCCAATCGTTCTTAAGAGCTGGGTGTGTGAGTGTGTGTGTATGTTAATGTGAATACACAGTTGAATTGTGTGCTTCTGTGCTTTTCCAATTTTACCCGCATTTGGTAAGCTATCGTTCTGCCCTTGCAATCAATCACCCCTGAGTTTGTGCTACGAAACCCATACCCGCTTCCATAACAAGAAGAAACAGGGACGTTTTAAGCAAGTTCTTTGTGGCGCCAAAGTTGATATTGCGCTATCGCGTACGCAAATCCACACATACAATGTGCGACATGATGCAAAGGCCACTTTGTGACGTAACAAGATGGTCCACTTGTGCTTTTAAAAAAAAGAGGTATAATACAGCGCCGATAACTCCACTGGAACTAACAGGATACGCCTAATCCAGGCCCTGCGGATTGGTAGCGCGCACTGCTAACCACTACACCGTAGCGGACGACGGTGTCCGGATCTATACATATAACAAAATTGGAACAAGCCGATGTCTGCACATTATAGATATTAAAGAAAAATTAATATGGGTGGTCTTTATTAGAGCAATAGAAGCCAAATCAACAAATTTTAGAATTTTTAGTGTGTTTGTCTCTCTGCACGTCCGTCTGTCTGTATGTTTGTACGCGCATCACTTGAAAACTAATGCATGGGATTTAAAGCAGTTTCCTCCGATGTATTGCTAGAGGTCTAACATAAAATAAAATATACAGCGAGTTGTCACCTGTTTGAAAATTGCTGTTTAAGTAATTTGATAAGAAAAAGTAAATATTGCACTATGGCTGTCAAAAGAAAGAGGTTTAAGAAGGCTTACATCTGAAAATATTTTTGTGGAGATTGCTACATGTTTTATAATTTTAATTAAATTTCTTTGATAAGATAAACAAAATATTGCAATATAAACCGAAGAGGTTTAGGAAAGTTTTCTGCCGAAAACATTTTTAAGGAGGGCTGCCACCAATTTGAAAAATTGTATTTAATTAAATTGATCAAAACATGAAATATTTCAATGCGGGTATCAAGCAACACGCAAATACTTTTAAGGACAGTAAATCTTTTTTAATAAAAAAATTAAAAGTCTGAAAAAATAGTTACTGAGACACCAAAATAGTTCCGGTCTACAAAAAAAAAACGAAAATCCTACTTTGCCTTCGTAATCAGAACTCTGTCACCGTGATTCCTCCATGCAAGAATATAGGAGATGGTTAGACTTGAAGGATATCTTTTTAATGTTTATTTTACTGTAGTTCAAGATTGCTAACCCCTCTGGCCTGAATTACAGTGGATCGATAATCTGACCAACCGTCTGTGTACCAATGTTTATACTTATCCGTTTTAGGATTTTGACTTAGAATTTCTTGGTTAGGTAGATTTTTTTAGCCTAGAGTCAGAAAGCTTGCGACTTCACAATCCCCACGATTTTATTAAAATACATGCCTCTATGATGTTTCTTCTTCGGAAAGGTATTAACGATATGACCGTCTTTTTTTAGAGATTTTGTGCACCACAAATCATGCGGTAAAGCCATTCTTTAAGCTCTCAGTTGAGACGCCACGCCCGACCACAAAAAAATTATACAAAAAAGGCAAAATTTAAGACGAAACAAATTCATCCAGGTGTATATTCGGCACTTCGAAATTTGTCCACAGAATCCGCTCCCGTTTCCAAATTTGTTTGTGTGTAGATATGTATGAAGGTACATGCACAAGTAAGTATGTAAGCTAACATTTGAGTCTTCTCTTCGAAAGGCAGCTACTCTTCATTTAATGTTGGTGGTTCTGCTTCGTTTACTACCGTTTTGGTGTGCGAATTGGGCTGATGGTGGTGGCAATGACGACCAGCTTCCGTTAGGTTTTTTGGCACTATACTCATTTCCACAAGCACTTCAATGTACATAAATAATTTTTATGTATACGAGTGTGAGTAAGTGCGTGTATATGAGGACAGTTGGCTTACTGCTTGCCACTCCAAGCCCGAGGCGAATTTATGTGAGTTTGCGTTGGGAATTGTGCTCAAGTCTCGGCGCGACATTCAACCGGCATTGCAGTTGCCAGCAGCTTTTCAGACCAGCTAACCAACCCAGCCACACGGCAACACCACACCAACACGTGGAACAAATATATATAATAAAACCAACTTGCCATTCCTTGTCAGCGTGTATTGTCTTCGTTGTGCTTTCTTTAATCTCTTTTTCTTTTGGTCATGGCCCAACGAAAAAGCGCAAATATATTTTCCAATCTACCATTCTACGGATACCACGCGCCCTTCAACGCTACAGACAAACAACACACGGCGCTCCTTCGAGCATTCGCTTTCGTCATTTATGTATTTCGAATTTTCCTTTTTCGTGGCGAACGTTTTTGCTTCGTCTTATTCTTCGCATGTAACTGCTTTTTAGGTCAAAGAAAAGTAAAAGTTATCAAAAATTAAAGGAATTCCGTTAAGCAGGCGGATAGTAGGTAGGAATGCCAGGCACGCAGCGCTGTTGGCACTTGGTTGTTGTGTGTGCTTACTGGGGCCGAGCCGGCCTTTGCCGAGTACTAGCAGGAGCGCGCCCGGGGAGACATGACGGTATGGGCGGCAGGATATTCACGACAGCTTGCAGAATATGAAGGCGGCGCTTAACGATAGCACAGCTTCCAGAGAGTGAAGCTAATGGGCATCCTCTATTAACTGTTATGCCCGCTGTTGCTGCTTCTGCTTGGGTGGCTGATGTGAATTTTGTTATCGTCGCAGGCGAAGTACTCGTAATTGGACGGCGAGTTTTAACAACGGTCTTACATGCGATTCGTGGCAGCGGCGCAATCCATGTGATGTGATAACGTGTAGGCATTCATATGACGGTCGGTGTGAGCGTGTATGTGGGTGATTGGGCGGTTCGCTGACGATGTGGTCCCAGCAATGTTGGTAGAGCCGTAAGCTAGTTACAAATGTGTGTATATACATACGTAGTAACTGCTGTCAAGAGCAAAGTATGTATGCATGTTGAAGGTTGGTCGTGGCGTGGCAAATTGGCGAAATGTCGAATGGGTTATTGCTGCGTGGCCTTGAAATTTCGTTGTAATTGGTTTCGCTCTAGCATGCGAAGGCCATTTAAATGTGCCAAAAATGTATTGTATCAGTTTTCTATAGCTTCCTTTTGCCGGCAATTTCGCTCGCATGCGTTACACTTCGTCCCTTCAGTGACTCAATTTTCATTTCATTGCTGCTTTTACTCATTGTTTGCTTTTTTATTAATATTTTTTATTGTTTTCTGTGGCCGATTTTGGTCATTTGTGCTGTACACTTTTACATGCATATTATACATCTGTATGGAAAAAATTTGGGCGCCAAAAACTTTAACCGGCATTTTGCCGGCAATCAGTTTGTACAGGTGCGCAATTATGTACATATTTGCTCTTTTGATGAATGACTATGAAAAACGTGAAAAAATTTGCGTGCCAAAGTAGGTCAGTTATGTATGTATGTGATTAAAAGAGATTGTAAGAGGTCACGACGGCTATGTATGAATATTTGTATTAACGTACGTATGTATGAAAATACATAAGAATGTATATACAAGTGTATGATTGTACATTAGGAAATCAAAGTTTCTCACTTTTATGACTCCAAGCAGAATATTTTCTCTCAATTCAGTGCCTCCATGAGGTGGACCTCGTCAAGGAAATCTGTATAAGCGGCGATTTCAACAAAAAAAATTTGTACTTGAAATATTTTTAAAGAAAATATTCTTACCTCACGCATGGTGTCATTGAGTGGTCGAGGGCACAGGACAATGCGACATTATTAATCAGCTGGAGAGAGTGCAAAAATCAGTGCGGTAATTCGAACCAGGGTTGTTGCGAATATTCGTATTCGCATTCGCAAACGCGGAGCTTCCGCATTAATTTTAACATTCGCATTCGCAGAAATCAATGCGGATCTTTTGCGAATGCCAATATTGAAGGGACCGAAAATTACACTTTTTTTTATTAGTTAAACTTGGCCAAATATTTTTTATTCCGAAATAAAAGTACTTTCCGGATAATAAACAAACCGCTTATCCAAATTAAACAAGTTTCCAATGAAAGAGGCCTTAAATAGCTTCAAAACTGATATGTCTAAACGAAGAAAGCCACACATTGAAAAATATTTCAATAAAAAATTTTAATTATTTACCACAGAGCAAACATTGGGTCAAATATGTATTTATGTTTAAAAGCTTTTTCAATCCTCTTTCATATGATATCAAATTTATTTAATTTGGATAAGGTTTGGTTTGGTTTCTTTATTATCCGGATAGGACGTTTATTTCGGAATAAAAAATATTGGCCAAATTTAACTCGGAAAAAATAACTGCTATTTTCGGTCCCTGGAATATTGTGCAAGTGCACAGACGTATATCTAACCAGTCACAGAAGAAAGCATTAACAAGGAATTACAAAAACTAAAATCGAAAAACGCTGATGACGTGACAGGTTCTCCAAATTCCGAAACAACCAAAAGAATGAGAATGAAGAATTCTTTGGAAAAAACGGTGTTTAAACAACGATTGTGCCATGATGCTAGATTGTGAAGATGAAAGTCAGGAAGATACATCCGACATTTGCAGCCCTATTGATGGCACGATTAATCGAATAACCGATTATATTCGGTTAACGATTTAATTGTATCGAAATTTTCCTTTCGATTAATCGAGCGATTAACCGATTAATTTTTCAAAATAATCGAAAAGAAACCATCAAAAATTTACCAATTTACTCACACAATAATGTATGAATCAAAATAAGTTGGGATGTTTTTTACAATCCCGTAATCTGCAAATTTTTTAAATGATATTTTTGCCAAAAACCGCAACACAAGCTTAACCTAAATAGCTACTAAAAAATCACTACCCAGGTATGCACGTATTTTCGTTTTATTTTCCGAATTCGGTGTTGCGCATTTTCTTCTTTTTTATATGGAAGAATATAAGCAACACCATTACCAAACAGAAAAATACCAAAAATCAGCGGTAAGTTCCAGATACTTCAGTCTTGGAATTTTTCATACAAAAATTTAATGGGCTACAAAGCTGCATACTGAAAATCTTTCTAAGAAATGTAATTAAAAAGCTGGAATTTTTTGTTTATTTTTTTTAATATTGCACAAAGTTTGATATATATTTATATTTATACGTTTTTTTGCTAAAGAATAAGCCACATTCAGAAAAAAGTGACTAAAATTAAATAACAAAAACAAATCTTGTCGTGCGCTATAATTTTGACACGGGGTGTAAGTCAGTTTTTATAACTTATAAATGGTGTTTATTAATTTTCGATTTTAATCGAAATGACCGATTAATCGGTTAATTTCTTGCGATTAATTGCTATTATTAATCGAATGCTTTCGATTAATCAATTAGCCGATTAATCGATTATTAATTTTTTTTTGCCATCACTATTTGCGATGAAGTTCTCAAAAAGTAATTATTGCAACGCAATAAAAATAAATAAATATAACTGAAAGTCCTCTCAACTGATGCAGTGTCAATCGAAAAGAATTTACAATTTTTTTTTTCAAGTTTCAAGTTTTTCAAGCTTGTAGCCTCGAGCGAGTAGTTATATAGTGGCGCAGGGTGACAGGTAACAAGATCTACGGAAATAAGGTCAATTGATTTTATTTCCCACCCTGGTGCGAAATAAAGTCAATTGACATTATTGCCTTTTCAAAAGCGAAATAAAGTCAAAAAAAATTTGGAAATAAAGTCATTGACGCTATTTCCTCATTCAAATGGAAATAGCGTCAACAATGTTTAAAGTATGTCGATTCATAGAGAAAAATGTTGTTCTTACAATAAACATTGCCCCGTAAAAGTTGTTTTTTAGTAGATGAAAAAGGTTATTGCCAAATCCTCAGTGTTGTGATATTAATCCAATTGATTTTATTAAAAAAATTTAAATTACGAATATGTAAAAACACGATGCGAAAAACTAAACGCCTGCGCACAGCTGGAATACGAGAAATATTTGAAGAAAGAGTGTAGAAATGATCCATAACTTACAAATAAAGCGAACACTATTAACTTGAAGAAACAGTCCATGTCCAAAAACTCCGCAGGAACACTGAAAGAATTCTGTGTTTTAAATTAGCATATTTTGAACGAATTCGGAAAGTCTAAGGTAGAAAAGAAACCAACCTTTCTATAAGGAAACAATTATAGAAAAAGAATTTTCGTACACTGTATTCATGTCTCCGCCAGCAATTTGTGACGACATCATTTAAAAGCAGCTAAGGAGAACGACGAAACTATTTATTAGATGGCACATTCAACGAGCAATGTGCCAAAATGCAGGTATAAACAATTATTGATTATTTAATATCGGAACCGAGATCATATAAGTTAATTGATTGGTTTTCACACACTTTTGAAACACAAATTATATGCTTTTTTACTGCAGACAAGTTGTTGCCAAAACACAGCAGATATCTTCCAATCAGGGCTGCCAACTATCCTTAGATATGAGGTGCCATATTGAGGATAAAAAAGTCCCAAAATGTGCCAAATAGAAAAATAAAAGTGCCAAAAAATGTGTCATTCCTTTTAATTATTTACATTTACCAATAAAATAAGGCCACATTTTCAAAACAAAAGTGCAATGATAAAATAAGATAAACCAGTTGAATAGCTTTTATAAATTAGAAAATTTTAGTTGAGAAAAAGAGGTGCACGCAAAGGGGTTCACAAAAATGAATTGAAATGTTATTTTTTTACAAAAGTGCCATTTTGGCACTGTGTGCCAAATTGAAAAATTAAGTGCCATTGGAAGTAAAATAGGGATAAATAGCACGGTTTGAGCCAAGTTGGCATCCCTGCTTCCAATATATAAATGTGAAATTTCGAGGGCTTCAATTCATTAATACCCTCTATCTGCAATTTGCACAAAAACTAATTTGTGATTTTAGAAACCATCTGGGACTTATTACCTGTCGTTATATAAGGTAACATTAATATCACCGATTACAGTTAAAGCTTAGGTGGATTTTAATATCAGAATCTCATCTCTGTGAAAAGTGTGCAGATAGAGGGTATTATTGAATATAAGCCGTCGATGTTTAAAATATATAAAAATTTTATTTCAACGTATACAAAAAATAAATCTACCTGCGTTACCGGATGGCGGGAGACCGGGAAGGGAGGGCCGTGGGGCCACGGCGTAGCGTGACGTGGTGTGCGCGCCGGTTGCGTGAGGTACGCGGGGCGCGGTGTGGCGCGCTGACGCGGGCCGCCGCGAAGCTAAGCAAATTTAATGTTTGAAAGAGAAATAATGTCATTGGATTTTATTTCGTTTTTAAAAGGGTAGTAATGTCAATTGACTTTATTTCGCACCAGGGTGGGAAATAAAGTCAATGGACCTTATTTCCGTTGATCTTATTACCTGTCACCGTGGCGCAGGTTTGATTTGCGACCCTTTAAAAAGTTTTTACTAAGT